>NC_051235.1:192500-232500 GCF_015220715.1 Pygocentrus nattereri | reverse complement strand
GACAGAAGTGAGGGCTGTAGGTATTGATACTCTGTGAAATGCAGGGCTGATCTGATATCTGGTTTATGTGAAGTACATTGTGTGTGAGGGTCTGATTGCAGACGTACGTGGTTAATGTAAAGTACAGTGCAGATCACAGGCAGTACATTTAGCTACATCTGGAACCTTCATTACACTCAACTCAACGCAACATATAATAACTAATACTTATAAAGACGTTTATAAAATATAGATTTAGGAAATAGTTTTTGCCCATTTTCAAACATTGCATAAATAAACTGGCTACCAGTGTGACATCATTAATCAGGAAATGAACAAGTGAGATTTTCAATCTCCCAATAAAAAAGCACTCCATTAGAATCAATCACCCAGTTCAAACTATAATCAAATAAAATTTACATTCTCAATTAACCTCAATGATAAATAGGGTATCCACAAGTCAGCATGAAGCCATGTTTGGCAGTCTGAAGATTCACCACAAGGGGAGCTATTAGCACAAACTGCTTTTGTAAGCTACACTGAAAGAGAGGAATCCCACACCAGCAGGATCTCAGCGATGGATGTACGTTTGTAGTTTTGAATTGTATAAATATGAAGTTGAATGTTTGCTAATGCAAACTATGTTTATGTAGTAAAAGGTTTTATGAGGTCTGTGTGATGCAGACAAGCAGCAGAGTAGTGTGCTAAGCGTTTAGTGTGTAAAGCGTGTAAAGTGTGTAGTGTGTAAAGCGTGTAAAGTGTGTAGTGTGTAAAGCATGTAAAGCGTGTAGTGTGTAAAGCGTGTAAAGCGTGTAGTGTGTAAAGCGTGTAGTGTGTAAAGCGTGTAAAGCGTGTAGTGTGTAAAGCGTGTAAAGCATGTAGTGTGTAAAGCGTGTAAAGCGTGTAGTGTGTAAAGCGTGTAGTGTGTAAAGCGTGTAGTTTGTAAAGCGTGTAAAGCGTGTAGTGTGTAAAGCGTGTAGTGTGTAAAGCGTGTAGTTTGTAAAGCGTGTAAAGTGTGTAGTGTGTAAAGCGTGTAAAGCATGTAGTGTGTAAAGCATGTAAAGCGTGTAGTGTGTAAAGCGTGTAAAGCGTGTAGTGTGTAAAGCGTGTAGTGTGTAAAGCGTGTAGTTTGTAAAGCGTGTAAAGCGTGTAGTGTGTAAAGCATGTAGTGTGTAAAGCGTGTAGTGTGTAAAGCGTGTAAAGCATGAGCTGATACAGAAATAGAGCAGATCTTGAGCTGGTGTTGGAGATGGAACCCTGAGGGGAAATGAGGCCAAATGGACAAGGGCAGTGAAAACCTGTGCTGAAACCTCAATTTAAAACACATCCCGTCTGAACACGTCACGCTGAAACAGCAGTCTGAGATTGGCAGGCGCTTCTTAGAGGACGAAACACATCAGACTCTCTGATGACCAGCTGAAACTCAGCCTGCTGGCTGTGTTAGAGTTAGCATCACATTCAGCTCCACTCCACTGTCATAAATACCACTGGGTTTCATATTTTACACTCGCTGGTATGAATGGAATATCATACTTCATCTGATAGCTAATTAAATATGTAATTAACTAGAATCCATAATTAGATAATTAGATACACTTTACTTTGAACTACAGCTAAACAGTCAACACAGAGTATCAACTCACCACAATTAGCACTATGCTAACTGGTGGGGTATAAGCTGCTATTACTTGTAGCTCCAGTGCTAAAACTAAAGAAGCAAACTTCAGACACCAAACACGTCTTGATGGACTTTATCTGGGACAGAAACAGGAACCGTGGCTTTAGGGGTGCAGGTGTGTGGGGCATATGCGCTTACGTAAGAGGTGCCACTCGTCCTGCTGGATGGTCCGGGTGAGGTTGAGCGGAATGTTCCGGAGCCGGATGGGCTGAGAGAAATGGTATTTGACAGAAGTGCAGCGGTCTGCAATACCTGCGGTCAGATCAGAGCGGTCAGCAGCTGGAGTGGAAACATGACAGCACTGCAGAAAAAAAAGTGCTGACACTGCAGACTGAAAACACATCAGCACACAACACACACCAGTGCGGCGCAGCGCAGCGGAGAGCGACAGCGGCCGAGATCCCGCGCCATTCCGCACACTCGCATTACGCTCCACATCACGGAGACTGATTACAGATTATTTAACACGTCAGACTCGTGTTCAGTGTTGAGCGTGGAGCCTCGCTGCTCTGACATCAGCAGAAAAGCTGCTTTCAGGATCGGCCTGCACAGTAACTACTGCCAACCCCCCCCCACCGCTATGTTCAAACCGCTGCCCACAGCGCCAACTAGTAGATACAACCGCATGCTAGTGGATACATTAGTTCACGAGAGGAAACAACTGCTGATATATGATGTGTAGCAATGAGGTGGTTCATATATTAGTCAACTACTCCATATATTAGCAGAATAATGACTATATTAGCCAACCAGGGGAGGTATTAGTGAGGTAGAGGGTACATTAGTGAGTTAGTGAATATAATAATGAGTTAGTAGGTGTATTAGTGAGTCAGTGTATATATTAGTGAGGTAGTAGGTATATTAGTGAGTCAGTGTATATATTAGTGAGTTAGTAGGTATTTCAGTGAGTCAGTGTATATATTAGTGAGTTAGTAGGTATATTAGTGAATCAGTGTGTATATTAGGGAGTTAGTATATTAGTGAGTCAGTGTATATATTAGGGAGTTAGTAGGTATATTAGTGATTCAGTGTATATATTAGTGAGTTAGTAGGTATATTAGTGAGTCAGTGTATATATTAGTGAGTTAGTAGGTATATTAGTGAGTCAGTGTATATATTAGGGAGTTAGTAGGTATATTAGTGAGTCAGTGTATATATTAGGGAGTTAGTAGGTATATTAGTGAGTCAGTGTATATATTAGTGAGTTAGTAGGTATATTAGTGAGTCAGTGTATATATTAGTGAGTTAGTAGGTATATTAGTGAGTCAGTGTATATATTAGGGAGTTAGTAGGTATATTAGTGAGTCAGTGTATATATTAGTGAGTCAGTGTATATATTAGGGAGTTAGTAGGTATATTAGTGAGTCAGTGTATATATTAGTGAGTTAGTAGGTATATTAGTGAGTCAGTGTATATATTAGTGAGTTAGTAGGTATATTAGTGAGTCAGTGTATATATTAGGGAGTTAGTAGGTATATTAGTGAGTCAGTGTATATATTAGTGAGTTAGCAGGTATATTAGTGAGTCAGTGTATATATTAGTGAGTTAGTAGGTATATTAGTGAGTCAGTGTATATATTAGGGAGTTAGTAGGTATATTAGTGAGTCAGTGTATATATTAGGGAGTTAGTAGGTATATTAGTGAGTCAGTGTATATATTAGTGAGTTAGTAGGTATATTAGTGAGTCAGTGTATATATTAGTGAGGTAGTAGGTATATTAGTGAGTCAGTGTATATATTAGTGAGTTAGTAGGTATATTAGTGAGTCAGTGTATATATTAGTGAGGTAGTAGGTATATTAGTGAGTCAGTGTATATATTAGTGAGGTAGTAGGTATATTAGTGAGTCAGTGTATATATTAGTGAGTTAGTAGGTATATTAGTGAATCAGTGTATATATTAGTGAGGTAGTAGGTATATTAGTGAATCAGTGTATATATTAGTGAGGTAGTAGGTATATTAGTGAGTCAGTGTATATATTAGTGAGTTAGTAGGTATATTAGTGAGTCAGTGTATATATTAGGGAGTTAGTAGGTATATTAGTGAGTCAGTGTATATATTAGTGAGTCAGTGTATATATTAGGGAGTTAGTAGGTATATTAGTGAGTCAGTGTATATATTAGTGAGTTAGTAGGTATATTAGTGAGTCAGTGTATATATTAGTGAGTTAGTAGGTATATTAGTGAGTCAGTGTATATATTAGTGAGTTAGCAGGTATATTAGTGAGTCAGTGTATATATTAGTGAGTTAGTAGGTATATTAGTGAGTCAGTGTATATATTAGGGAGTTAGTAGGTATATTAGTGAGTCAGTGTATATATTAGGGAGTTAGTAGGTATATTAGTGAGTCAGTGTATATATTAGTGAGTTAGTAGGTATATTAGTGAGTCAGTGTATATATTAGTGAGGTAGTAGGTATATTAGTGAGTCAGTGTATATATTAGTGAGTTAGTAGGTATATTAGTGAGTCAGTGTATATATTAGTGAGGTAGTAGCTATATTAGTGAGTCAGTGTATATATTAGTGAGGTAGTAGGTATATTAGTGAATCAGTGTATATATTAGTGAGGTAGTAGGTATATTAGTGAATCAGTGTATATATTAGTGAGGTAGTAGGTATATTAGTGAGTCAGTGTATATATTAGTGAGTTAGTAGGTATATTAGTGAGTCAGTGTATATATTAGTGAGTTAGTAGGTATATCAGTGAATCAGTGTATATATTAGTGAGTTAGTAGGTATATTAGTGAGTTAGTAGGTATATTAATGAGTCAGTGTATATATTAGTGAGTTAGTAGGTATATAAGTGAGTCAGTGTATATTAGTGAGTTAGTAGGTATATTAGTGAGTCAGTGTATATATTAGTGAGTTAGTAGTTATATCAGTGAATCAGTGTATATATTAGTGAGTTAGTAGGTATATTAGTGAGTCAGTGTATATATTAGTGAGGTAGTAGGTATATTAGTGAGTCAGTGTATATATTAGTGAGTTAGTAGGTATATTAGTGAGTCAGTGTATATATTAGTGAGTTAGTAGGTATATTAGTGAGTCAGTGTATATATTAGTGAGTTAGTAGGTATATTAGTGAGTCAGTGTATATATTAGTGAGTTAGTAGTTATATCAGTGAATCAGTGTATATATTAGTGAGTTAGTAGGTATATTAGTGAGTCAGTGTATATATTAGTGAGGTAGTAGGTATATTAGTGAGTCAGTGTATATATTAGTGAAGTAGTAGGTATATTAGTGAGTCAGTGTATATATTAGTGAGTTAGTAGGTATATTAGTGAGTCAGTGTATATATTAATGAGTTAGTAGGTATATTAGTGAGTCAGTGTATATATTAGTGAGTTAGTAGGTATATTAGTGAGTCAGTGTATATATTAGGGAGTTAGTAGGTATATTAGTGAGTTAGTAGGTATATTAGTGAGTCAGTGTATATATTAGTGAGTTAGTAGGTATATTAGTGAATCAGTGTATATATTAGTGAGGTAGTAGGTATATTAGTGAATCAGTGTATATGTTAGTGAGGTAGTAGGTATATTAGTGAGTCAGTGTATATATTAGTGAGTTAGTAGGTATATTAGTGAGTCAGTGTATATATTAGTGAGTTAGTAGGTATATCAGTGAATCAGTGTATATATTAGTGAGTTAGTAGGTATATTAGTGAGTCAGTGTATATATTAGTGAGTTAGTAGGTATATAAGTGAGTCAGTGTATATATTAGTGAGTTAGTAGGTATATTAGTGAGTCAGTGTATATATTAGTGAGTTAGTAGTTATATCAGTGAATCAGTGTATATATTAGTGAGTTAGTAGGTATATTAGTGAGTCAGTGTATATATTAGTGAGTTAGTAGTTATATCAGTGAATCAGTGTATATATTAGTGAGTTAGTAGGTATATTAGTGAGTCAGTGTATATATTAGTGAGGTAGTAGGTATATTAGTGAGTTAGTGTATATATTAGTGAGGTAGTAGGTATATTAGTGAGTCAGTGTATATATTAGTGAGTTAGTAGGTATATTAGTGAGTCAGTGTATATATTAGTGAGTTAGTAGGTATATTAGTGAGTCAGTGTATATATTAGGGAGTTAGTAGGTATATTAGTGAGTCAGTGTATATATTAGTGAGTTAGTAGGTATATTAGTGAGTCAGTGTATATATTAGTGAGTTAGTAGGTATATTAGTGAGTCAGTGTATATATTAGTGAGTTAGTAGGTATATTAGTGAGTCAGTGTATATATTAGTGAGGTACTGGATATATTAGTCTTCTTTGTAATCCCTAAAACACAAACCCACATTCAGGACTTCATTCCTAACCTCTTATTTCCTTACAGCGTCTGTTTCTCTCTCTGTTGTTGTTGTTGTATCTGTATTATTATGTTTATTTGTGTCTGTCCTGTTCCTGCCAGTCTGTCCCGCAGGTCTCACCGCTGCCCCCCGCTGGCTGACCTTCTGTTGTTATTTCTGCCTCGGCTCAGATTTGGCTGCCATGCAGCTCTGCAGCTCTGAACACTGCACCAGCACATACACACTGACCGGCGGGACGGTCACACACACTGACCACGGTGTCCTTCAGCTCCGTTAACCCTGACTGGAGAAACCCCTCACAGTGTGTAGAGCACCTCCGCATCTGAAAGAACCTCGAGAAATGTTGAGTTCATCATCAAACTGCAGAAATAAGAGAATGTAAGAGTGTGGCACTCACACACACACTGACACGCACTCACACACGCACTGACACACACTCACACACGCACTGACACACACTCACACACACACTCAAACACGCACTGACACACACGCACTGACACACACTCACACACGCACTGACACACACGGACTGACACACACTCACACACGCACTGACACACACTCACACACGCATTCACACACGCACTGACACACACGCACTGACACACACTCACACACGCACTGACACACACGCACTGACACACACTCACTGACACACACACTGACACGCACTCACACACGCACTGACACACGCACTGACACACACTCACACACGCACTGACACACACTCACACACGCACTGACACACACGCACTGACACACACTCACACACACACTGACACACACTCACACACGCACTGACACACACGCACTGACACACACTGACACGCACTCACACACGCACTGACACACACACGCACTGACACACACTCACACACGCACTCACACACGCACTGACACACGCACTGACACACACTCACACACGCACTGACACACACGCACTGACACACACTCACACACACACTGACACGCACTCACACACGCACTGACACACGCACTGACACACACTCACACACGCACTGACACACACGCACTGACACACACTCACACACACACTGACACACACTCACACACGCACTGACACACACGCACTGACACACACTCACACACACACTGACACACACTCACACACGCACTGACACGCACTGACACACACTCACACACGCACTGACACACACTCACACACGCACTGACACGCACTGACACACACACACTGACACACACTCACACACGCACTGACACACACGCACTGACACACACTCACACACACACTGACACACACGCACTGACACACACTCACACACGCACTGACACACACTCACACACACACTGACACACACTCACACACGCACTGACACACGCACTGACACGCACTCACACACACACTGACACACACTCACACACGCACTGACACACACGCACTGACACGCACTCACACACGCACTGACACACACGCACTGACACACACTCACACACGCACTGACACACACTCACACACACACTGACACACACGCACTGACACACACTCACACACGCACTGACACGCACTCACACACACACTGACACGCACTCACACACGCACTGACACACACTGACACACTCACACACGCACTGACACACACTCACACACGCACACACACGCACTGACACGCACTCACACACACTCACACACGCACTCTCACACGCACTGACACACACACACATTGACACACACTCACACACGCACCGATACACACTCACACACGCACTGACACGCACTCACACACGCACTGACACGCACTGACACACGCACTGACACACACACACACTGACACACACTCACACATGCACTGACACACACACACACGCACTGACACACACACACACTGACACACACTCACACACGCACTGACACACACTCACACACGCACTGACATGCACTCACACACGCACTGACATGCACTCACACACACACTGACACACACACACATGCACTGACACACACTCACACACGCACTGACACACACTCACACACGCACACACTGACACACACTCACACACGCACTGACACGCACTCACACACGCACTGACACGCACTCACACACGCACACACTGACACACATACTGACACGCACTCACACACGCACTGACACACATACTGACACGCACTCACACACGTACTGACACACACGCACACATTGACACATATACTGACACGCACTCAAACACGCACTGACACATACTCACACACGCACACACTGACACACATACTGACACGCACTCACACACGCACACACTGACACACATAGTGACACACACTCACACACGCACTGACACGCACTCACACGCACTGACACACTCACACACTCACTGACACGCACTCACACACGCACTGACACACGCTCACACAAGCACACACTGACACATATACTGACACACACTCACACACGCACTGACACGCACTCACACGCACACACTGACACATATACTGACACACACTCGCACACGCACTGACACACACGCACTAACGCACTCACACACGCACTGACACACACTCACGCACGCGCTTACACACGCACTGACACGCACTCACACGCACTGACACACACTCACACGCACTGACACACACTGACACGCACTCACACACGCACTGACACGCACTCACACACGCACTGACACGCACTCACACACGCTCACACACGCACTGACACGCACTCACACACGCACACACTGACACACATACTGACACGCACTTGCACACCCACTGACACCCACTGACACACGCACACACTGACACACATACTGACACACACTCACACACGCACTGACACACACTCACTCACGCACACATACTGACACGCACTCACACATGCACTGACACACACTCACACACGCACACATACTGACACGCACTCACACACACACTGACACACACTCACACACGCACTGACACGCACTCACACACGCACTGACACACACTCACACACGCACTGACACACACTGACACACGCACACACTGACACATATACTGACACACACTCACACACGCACTGACACGCACTCACACACGCACTGACATGCACTCACACACGCACACACTGACACACATACTGACACGCACTCACACACGCACTGACACGCACTCACACACGCACTGACACACACTCACACACACTCACACACGCACTGACACGCACTCACACACGCACTGACACACACTCACACACACTCACACACGCACTGACACGCACTCACACATGCACACACTGACACATATACTGACACACACTCACACACGCACTGACACGCACTCACACACTGACACACATACTGACACTCACTCGCACACCCACTGACACACACGCACACACTGACACACATACTGACACGCACTGACACGCACTCACACACTGACACACATACTGACACGCACTTGCACACCCACTGACACACACTCACACGCACACACTGACACATATACTGACACGCACTCACACAAGCACTGACACGCACTCACACACGCACACACTGACACACATACTGACATGCACTCGCACACCCACTGACACACACTCACACACGCACACACTGACACACATACTGACACGCACTCACACACACACTGACACACACTCACACACGCAATGACACGCACTTACACACGCATATGCACTGACACACACACTCACACATGCACATGCACTGACACGCGCACTGACACTCGCACATGCAGACACGCACTCACACATGCACTGACACACGCACTGACATTCGCGCACACGCACTTACACACGCACATGCACTGACATGCACTCACACACGCATATGCACTGACACGCACTGACACACACACTGACATATGCACTCGCACACGCACTCACATACGCACACGTATTCACACACGCACATGCACTGACATGCACTCGCTCACACACTGACACATGCACTCGCACACGCACTCACACGCGCACCGACATGCACTCACACACTCACATGCACTGACACACGCACTCTCACACACACACTCAAACACACACAAACTGACACACACTGACATGCACTCGCACACGCACTGACACACACACTCTCACACACTCTCACACACAAACTGACACACGCACTGACATGCACACGCACACTAACACGTACACTTGCATAAGCTCTGACACATTCACTCGCACATGCACTCACACTCACACATGCACTGACACACGCACACGCACTGACACATTCACTCGCACTCGCACTGACACATTCACTTGCACACGCAGACGCACTAACACGCACTTGCACACACACACTGACACATTCACTTGCACTGACACACGAACTTGCACTGACACACGCGCTTGCACATGCACACTAACACACGCACTCGCACTGACACATTCACTTGCACACACACTGACACACGTACTTGCACTGACACACGCACTTGCACTGACACACGCACTTGCACATGCACACTGACACACACACTCGCACTGACACATTCACTCGCACACGCACTCACACACACTCTTGCACATGCACACTGACGCACGCACTCGCACTGACACATTCACTCGCACACGCACTGACACATTCACTCACACACGCACTGACACGCATTGGCACTGACACATTCACTCGCACACGCACTAACACACGCACTCGCACTGACACATTCACTCGCACTGACACATTCACTCGCACTGACATGCACTCGCACACGCACTGACACACGCACTCGCACTGACACATTCACTCGCACTGACACATTCACTCGCACTCGCACTGACACTTTCACTCGCACTGACATGCTCTCGCACACGCACTGACACACGCACTCGCACTGACACATTCACTCGCACTGACACATTCACTCGCACTCGCACTGACACATTCACTCGCACTGACACATTCACTCGCACTCGCACTGATACATTCACTCGCACTGACACATTCACTCGCACTCGCACTGACACATTCACTCGCACTGACACATTCACTCGCACTCGCACATTCACTCGCACTCGCACTGACACATTCACTCGCACTGACACATTCACTCGCACTCGCACTGATACATTCACTCGCACTGACACATTCACTCGCACTCGCACTGACACATTCACTCGCACTGACACATTCACTCGCACTCGCACTGACACATTCACTCGCACTCGCACTGACACATTCACTCGCACTGACACATTCACTCGCACTCGCACTGACACATTCACTCGCACTGACACATTCACTCGCACTGACATGCACTCGCACACGCACTGACACACGCACTTGCACTGACACATGCACTCGCACACGCACACTGACACATTCACTCGCACATGCACTGACACACACACATACACACATTCGTACTCGCACACAGACGTTTAAAAATGAAATCATCTATGATTTTACTTCGTAATCTCCTGACATGAACGTGCGCCGGAGTTCAGAGCGTAGGCGCGGCAGAGAAACGAGGTTCTCACGGCCATTTTCTGCTCTGAGCTCATAGATCCACTCTGAGGTGAACACAGCCGTATGACTGGTCAGCACGAGGATAGAAAGGTGAAGCTGAAGGTCGCCTGGCCCACAGCGCTCGGCTCTCATCCTTCACGCGGCCATCACCTCCTAATCTCCATCGACCGCCAATCAGATCTAATTCCCTCACCTGCTCTCACCTTCACACTTTCATCTTTTCATCTGCAGCTTCAAAGCCGAGCGAGAGTGAAGGAGAAAGAGGAGGTGCGGAGCATTACGTGCCCAACAAATTAAAGACAGCGTCCAGCTGCTCCAGCGTCCACCAAGCTCCTCTCACCGAGACTCTACTGAGCTGACCAACCAAGAAACTACACCGCGACACAGCACCACCGCGTCGACTCACACAGACCTACAGCCGACTCAGATCTACCCCACATGGTGCAGGCCCCCCAGATGTACCCCACATGGTGCAGGCCCCCCAGATGTACCCCACATGGTGCAGTCCCCCTAGATGTACCCCACATGGTGCAGTCCCCCCAGATGTACCCCACATGGTGCAGTCCCCCTAGATGTACCCCACATGGTGCAGGCCCCCCAGATCTACCCCCATGGTGCAGGCCCCCCAGATCTACCCCACATGGTGCAGTCCCCCCAGATGTACCCCACATGGTGCAGGCCCCCCAGATGTTCCCCACATGGTGCAGTCCCCCCAGATGTACCCCACATGGTGCAGTCCCCCCAGATGTACCCCACATGGTGCAGGCCCCCCAGATCTACCCCACATGGTGCAGTCCCCCCATATGTACCCCACATGGTGCAGTCCCCCCAGATGTACCCCACATGGTGCAGTCTCCCCAGATGTACCCCACATGGTGCAGGCCCCCCAGATCTACCCCATATGGTGCAGTCCCCCCAGATGTACCCCACATGGTGCAGGCCCCCCAGATCTACCCCACATGGTGCAGTCCCCCCAGATGTACCCCACATGGTGCAGTCCCCCCATATGTACCCCACATGGTGCAGGCCCCCCAGATGTACCCCACATGGTGCAGGCCCCCCAGATGTACCCCACATGGTGCAGTCCCTCCTTGTGTTCCCTTTATTAATTAGCACATCCTGCCCCCGACCACTCTGGGGGACGACCGAGCTGCTCCACCGCTTATACAGCCGTGTTTCTGTTTAGCTGAGCGAGCAGATTTGGCCGGCGCTGTAGCGCCCCCTGCTGCGACGGCGTTAAACCGCGTCTGCGTGGGGTATTTGTGTGGAGCAGTTCGATGGAGCATTACCTGTTAGCATTATCAGTACCTGACGACTGTAACTTGGAGGACGCGGCGACGCTCGGAGGTGCTCTTTACCACAGGGGGGCGGTATCGCACATTTCCCCATAGACATGAACGGCTTGGACCCGGACTTCCTTATATGGACGTTACAGGGACGCCCACCTTCACATATACCCCCCACCCCGCTTACCTGTGCTGATGACCCCGCCCTCCTCACCTTTGCTGATGAGTGTGTCTATGTCGCGGTCCCTCCCCCGGAAGTAGCACTTCCTCCACAGGCCGGAGTGCGTGGGGAACAGCGGTCTTCCGCACTCGGTCTCCAGGATGCCCAGTCCAGCGATGGCCCTCCAGTTCTCCAGCAGCTCCTCCTCGGGGCTGCCCACGTGGATGGGCCTCGCGAGCGCCCCCCCGCGACGCGGGCCCCCCTCCACCAGCGGCAGGTGGTAGATGGGCATGTCGCGGTTCTTCTGGTCGTTGGAGTCCGAGCCCTTCCGGTCACAGTTCCGCTTGTGCCTGCGCGTGTCCGTCTCGTACCAGTGGTCGGAGCAGAGCGCGAGGAGGAGGAGGAGCAGGGAGAGCGCGCTCACGCACACCGAGAGCGCGGGAACGCACCGCTCCATCATCGCTCTGGCCACTCCTGGTCAGTCTGTCAGTCTAGCGCGAGAGCCGATCCGTCGGTCTGTCTGTCGCTCTCGGACGCGCGGACAGGGCGGAGACGCGCTCACGAGCGTCCATCGCTCGCTCACGAGCGCTCACATTCTCCACCGCGCAAACCTGCACGCTCTGTATCGAACCACGGTCATGCTACGCCCAACCGGAGCGCGCGCGCCTTTCTCTCCCCCTCTCTGTCTGTCTCTCTCTCAGTGTCCGGTGTCTTCTTTGTCCGTGCGCGTGAGAGATTAAAGGTGATGATGAGGAGGAATAAAATCCTGCGTCCAGCTCGAGCTCATCTCGCGGTGCAGCGAGCACGGTGAGCGTGCGCGCGTGTGCGCGTGTGAAGGTTGCTGCCTGTGCAGAGCCAACAATAGCGGTGGGGCGGGGCCAAGGAGGCGCGCGGGGCACACAGACACACACACACACACACACACACACACACACACACACACACACTCACACACGTAGACCGAACCGCACTGAAGGAGAGAAGCAGATGCTGATGATGATGATGATGATGATGATGGGGATGATCATGATGATGATGATGATGGGGATGATGATGGGAATGGGGATGATGGGGATGGTGATATGGAAGGTGATAGTGATGATGATGATGAAGAGGCCGGTATCCTCGTGCACGAACAAAAAGGGTGAAAATAACCCACAAGCAAAGCCCCGCCCCCCTGCAGTCTGAGCAACCAATAGGAGAAGCGCAGCAGGAGGCTTCTTATTCGAACTTTCTGTTCCACCTTAAATGGTGCAGGCGCCAGAATGTAACTGCTGCACCTTTTAAGGTGGAACGATAATTTCGACCAAGGAACTGAACGCGCGAAAACATGCACCCTCAGAACACACATGCGCAGAACAGGGAGTGTTCTAGATAATACTGACCAGAACGTCTTCAGGATTTCTGCCCGCTGGCTGAGCGAAACGGCTTAGAACAGCAGTGCACACTCCCTAGGCGCCCTACCTAGTGTGCAACTCCGAGCGCGCTACTGGAGCGCGCCCGCTCTTCCGCTGAACAGACCAGCTGGCCTCTGCGCATGCGCAGCGGGGTGCGGAGGAGGCCATGTTAAGTAAAGTAGTGAAGTCGGGCTGAGAGCCTGTGGTGCTGGCGTTGTTGTTGTTGTTGTTGTTGTTTAGTTTCATGCCGATTAGTGCGCGCGCGTGAGGGCAGTGCGTAAGGCGCAGGTTTAGCCGCGCTGTGAGGAGGTTCGGTCAGGATGAGCTCCAGCTGTGACCTGTCCCGGCGGAACCCGCAGGAGGACTTTGAGCTGATCCAGAGGATTGGCAGCGGAACCTACGGAGATGTCTACAAGGTAAAGCGGGTCAAACGGGCTAAACCGGGTCAAACGGGGCTAAACGGGCAGTGCTCTGAGCTCGGGGGTGTGTACTGGTGAACTGTGGGGATACATAGTAGCAGCAACACAGCGCTCATCCACTCATCTACTCATCTACTGATCCGCTCATCCACTCATCTACTCATCTACTGATCCACTCATCTACTGATCCGCTCATCCACTCATCTACTGATCCACTCATCCGCTCATCCACTCATGTACTCATCCGCTCATCTACTCATCTACTGATCCACTCATCCGCTCATCCACTCATCTACTCATCCGCTCATCCGCTCATCCACTCATCTACTCATCCGCTCATCCACTCATCTACTGATCCGCTCATCCACTCATCTACTGATCCGCTCATCTACTGATCCACTCATCCGCTCATCCACTCATGTACTCATCCGCTCATCCACTCATCTACTGATCCACTCATCCGCTCATCCACTCATCTACTCATCCGCTCATCCACTCATCTACTGATCCGCTCATCCATTCATCTACTGATCCGCTCATCTTCTGATCCGCTCATCCACTCATCTACTGATCCGCTCATCCATTCATCTACTGATCCGCTCATCCACTCATCTACTGATCCGCTCATCCATTCATCTACTGATCCGCTCATCTACTGATCTACTGATCCGCTCATCCACTCATCCGCTCATCCACTCATCTACTGATCTGCTCATCTACTGATCCGCTCATCCACTCATCCGCTCATCCACTCATCCACTGATCCGCTCATCCACTGATCCGCTCATCCACTCATCTACTGATCTGCTCATCTACTGATCCGCTCATCCACTCATCCGCTCATCCACTCATCCACTGATCCGCTCATCCACTCATCCGCTCATCCACTCATCTACTGATCTGCTCATCTACTGATCCGCTCATCCACTCATCCGCTCATCCACTGATCCGCTCATCCACTCATCCGCTCATCCGCTCATCCACTGATCCGCTCATCCACTCATCCACTCATCTACTGATCTGCTCATCCACTCATCTACTGATCCGCTCATCCATTCATCTACTGATCCGCTCATCTACTGATCCGCTCATCTACTGATCTACTGATCCGCTCATCCACTCATCCGCTCATCCACTCATCTACTGATCTGCTCATCTACTGATCCGCTCATCCACTGATCCGCTCATCCACTGATCCGCTCATCCACTCATCCGCTCATCCACTCATCTACTGATCCGCTCATCCACTGATCCGCTCATCCCCTCATCTGCTCATCCACTCATCTACTGATCCGCTCATCCACTGATCTGCTCATCCACTGATCTGCTCATCCACTGATCCGCTCGTCCACTCATCCGCTCATCCACTCATCTGCTGATCCACTCATCTACTGATCCGCTCATCCACTCATCTACTGATCCACTCATCTACTGATCCGCTCATCCACTCATCTACTGATCCGCTCATCCGCTCATCCGCTGATCCGCTCATCTACTGATCCGCTGATCCGCTCATCCACTCATCTACTGATCAGCTGATCCGCTCATCCACTCATCTACTGATCCGCTCATCCGCTCATCCGCTCATCCACTGATTGTGAATTTCCCCGCTGTGGGACTAATAAAGGATTATCTTATCTTATGATCCGCTCATCCACTCATCCACTCATCTACTGATCCACTCATCCGCTCATCCACTCATCCACTCATCTACTCATCCGCTCATCCACTCATCTACTCATCCGCTCATCCACTCATCTACTGATCCGCTCATCCACTCATCTACTGATCCGCTCATCTACTGATCCGCTCATCCACTCATCTACTGATCCGCTCATCCGCTCATCCGCTGATCCGCTCATCTACTGATCCGCTCATCCACTCATCTACTGATCCACTCATCCGCTCATCCGCTGATCCGCTCATCTACTGATCCGCTCATCTACTCATCTGCTCATCCGCTCATCTACTGATTGTGAATTTCCCCGCTGTGGGACTAATAAAGGATTATCTTATCTTATGATCCGCTCATCCACTCATCCGCTCATCCACTCATCTACTGATCCACTCATCCGCTCATCCACTCATGTACTCATCCGCTCATCCACTCATCTACTGATCCACTCATCCGCTCATCCACTCATCTACTGATCCGCTCATCCATTCATCCACTGATCCGCTCATCCACTGATCCGCTCATCCACTGATCCGCTCATCCACTCATCCGGTCATCCACTCATCTACTGATCCGCTCATCCACTGATCCGCTCATCCACTCATCCGCTCATCCACTCATCTACTGATCCGCTCATCCACTCATCCGCTCATCCACTGATCCGCTCATCCACTCATCCGCTCATCCACTCATGTACTGATCCGCTCATCCACTGATCCGCTCATCCACTCATCCGCTCATCCACTCATCTACTGATCCACTCATCCGCTCATCCGCTCATCTACTGATCCACTCATCCGCTCATCCACTCATCTACTGATCCGCTCATCCACTGATCCGCCCATCCTCTCATCTACTGATCTGCTCATCTACTGATCCGCTCATCTACTGATCCGCTCATCCACTCATCTACTGATCCACTCATCTACTGATCCACTCATCCGCTCATCCGCTCATCTACTGATCCACTCATCCACTCATCCACTCATCTACTGATCCGCTCATCCACTGATCCGCTCATCCACTGATCCGCTCATCCACTCATCCACTGATCCGCTCATCCACTCATCCGCTCATCCCCTCATCTACTGATCCGCTCATCCACTGATCCGCTCATCCACTCATCCCCTCATCCGCTCATCTACTGATCCGCTCATCCACTCATCCGCTCATCCACTCATCCGCTCATCTACTGATCCGCTCATCCACTCATCTACTGATCCGCTCATCCACTCATCCGCTCATCCGCTCATCCGCTCATCTACTGATCCGCTCATCTACTGATCCGCTCATCTACTGATCCGCTCATCCACTCATCTACTGATCCACTCATCCAGTCATCCGCTCATCTACTGATCCGCTCATCCACTCATCTACTGATCCGCTCATCCACTCATCTACTGATCCGCTCATCCACTCATCCGCTCATCCGCTCATCTACTGATCAAATCAAATCAAATCAAATTTATTTGTATAGCGCTTTTTACAACGGATGTTGTCACAAAGCAGCTTTACAGGATTTCAGAAAAGACAAAGTTTCCACAGGACTGAAAGAATGTACAGAATGTACAGAAACCACCCCGGTGGGCAAGCCAGGGGCAACAGTGGCAAGGAAAAACTCCCTCAGAACAGAAAGAAACCTTGGGAGGAACCAGGCTCACCAGGGGGGACCCATCCTCCTCTGGTCAAACTACCTACAAGCGATTATACTACTAATATTATCAGCAGTAATATTGATATTAGGAATATCTAGGAGTCTATGAGAACATCAGGGTAGGGTGGGCAGCTCATCCAAGGTGGTTGGTGGTAGCTGAGGCGTGGGCAGCTGGTCACTCATGATCCACTCATCTACTGATCTGCTCATCCGCTCATCTACTGATCCGCTCATCCGCTCATCCACTCATCTACTGATCCGCTCATCCACTCATCTACTGATCCGCTCATCTGCTCATCCACTCATCTACTGATCCGCTCATCCACTCATCTACTGATCCGCTCATCCGCTCATCTACTTATCCACTCATCTACTGATCCGCTCATCCGCTCATCTACCGGCAGTGCAGTCTGTGCTGTGAGTTTTGTTACAGTGTGTTACCAGTGTGTGTAGACAGTGTAGTGTCAGTGCAGTCTGTGCTGTGAGTTTTGTTACAGTGTGTTACCAGTGTGTGCAGACAGTGCAGTGTCAGTGCAGTCTGTGCTGTGAGTTTTGTTACAGTGTGTTACCAGTGTGTGTAGACAGTGCAGTGTCAGTGCAGTCTGTGCTGTGAGTTTTGTTACAGTGTGTTACCAGTGTGTGCAGACAGTGTAGTGACAGTTCAGTCTGTGCTGTGAGTTTTGTTACAGTGTGTTACCAGTGTGTGTAGACAGTGCAGTGTCAGTGCAGTCTGTGCTGTGAGTTTTGTTACAGTGTGTTACCAGTGTGTGCAGACAGTGCAGTGTCAGTGCAGTCTGTGCTGTGAGTTTTGTTACAGTGTGTTACCAGTGTGTGTAGACAGTGCAGTGTCAGTGCAGTCTGTGCTGTGAGTTTTGTTACAGTGTGTTACCAGTGTGTGCAGACAGTGTAGTGACAGTGCAGTCTGTGCTGTGAGTTTTGTTACAGTGTGTTACCAGTGTGTGTAGACAGTGTAGTGACAGTGCAGTCTGTGCTGTGAGTTTTGTTACAGTGTGTTACCAGTGTGTGTAGACAGTGTAGTGACAGTGCAGTCTGTGTTGTGAGTTTTGTTACAGTGTGTTACCAGTGTGTGTAGACAGTGCAGTGACAGTGCAGTCTGTGCTGTGAGTTTTGTTACAGTGTGTTACCAGTGTGTGTAGACAGTGTAGTGACAGTGCAGTCTGTGCTGTGAGTTTTGTTACAGTGTGTTACCAGTGTGTGTAGACAGTGCAGTGACAGTGCAGTCTGTGTTGTGAGTTTTGTTACAGTGTGTTACCAGTGTGTGTAGACAGTGCAGTGACAGTGCGGTCTGTGCTGTGAGTTTTGTTACAGTGTGTTACCAGTGTGTGTAGACAGTGCAGTGTCAGTGCAGTCTGTGCTGTGAGTTTTGTTACAGTGTGTTACCAGTGTGTGCAGACAGTGTAGTGACAGTGCGGTCTGTGCTGTGAGTTTTGTTACAGTGTGTTACCAGTGTGTGTAGACAGTGCAGTGACAGTGCAGTCTGTGCTGTGAGTTTTGTTACAGTGTGTTACCAGTGTGTGTAGACAGTGTAGTGTCAGTGCAGTCTGTGCTGTGAGTTTTGTTACAGTGTGTTACCAGTGTGTGTAGACAGTGCAGTGTCAGTGCAGTCTGTGCTGTGAGTTTTGTTACAGTGTGTTACCAGTGTGTGCAGACAGTGTAGTGACAGTGCGGTCTGTGCTGTGAGTTTTGTTAGTGTGTTACCAGTGTGTGTAGACAGTGCAGTGACAGTGCAGTCTGTGTTGTGAGTTTTGTTACAGTGTGTTACCAGTGTGTGTAGACAGTGCAGTGACAGTGCAGTCTGTGCTGTGAGTTCTGTTACAGTGTGTTACCAGTGTGTGCAGACAGTGCAGTGTCAGTGCAGTCTGTGCTGTGAGTTTTGTTACAGTGTGTTACAAATGTGTGCAGACAGTGCAGTGACAGTGCAGTCTGTGCTGTGAGTTTTGTTACAGTGTGTTACCAGTGTGTGTAGACAGTGCAGTGACAGTGCAGTCTGTGCTGTGAGTTTTGTTACAGTGTGTTACCAGTGTGTGTAGACAGTGCAGTGACAGTGCAGTCTGTGCTGTGAGTTTTGTTACAGTGTGTTACCAGTGTGTGCAGACAGTGTAGTGACAGTGCAGTCTGTGCTGTGAGTTTTGTTAGTGTGTTACCAGTGTGTGTAGACAGTGCAGTGACAGTGCAGTCTGTGTTGTGAGTTTTGTTACAGTGTGTTACCAGTGTGTGTAGACAGTGTAGTGTCAGTGCAGTCTGTGCTGTGAGTTTTGTTACAGTGTGTTACCAGTGTGTGTAGACAGTGCAGTGTCAGTGCAGTCTGTGCTGTGAGTTTTGTTACAGTGTGTTACCAGTGTGTGCAGACAGTGCAGTGACAGTGCAGTCTGTGCTGTGAGTTTTGTTACAGTGTGTTACCAGTGTGTGCAGACAGTGCAGTGACAGTGCAGTCTGTGCTGTGAGTTTTGTTACAGTGTGTTACCAGTGTGTGTAGACAGTGTAGTGACAGTGCAGTCTGTGCTGTGAGTTTTGTTACAGTGTGTTACCAGTGTGTGTAGACAGTGCAGTGTCAGTGCAGTCTGTGCTTTGAGTTTTGCGAACCTGATGCAGCAGAAACTGGGCACTGGGTACTGGACACTGGATACTGGGCACTGCACATCAGTTACTGAGTACTGCTTATTATTCTATATCAGTTCGTCATGCTGTGACCCTCAGCTGTGCTGAAGGCTTATGTTCCTGTGTTGGAGCCTGTGTTCTGGGCCTGGGCGCCCGTTCGGTCACGCCTGTGTTCTTCCTGCAGGAAAGTGAAATGTGATCCTGAGCACTAATGGAGTTAGCCATTAGCCTTCCAGCTAACCCTGCTGTATGAGGTGCTGTGTGGCTGCTGGAGATGGTGGATTATCTGTATATTGTTACTCTTAACCTGATTAAATTAATCTAAATCCTTCTGAGCCGACTGACCAGGCGCGATCTACCATGTCCTTCAGGTCAGAGCCATGGAGGGCCACATGCTGTGCAGACCTGACCGGAGGAGTTTGTTTGGCGGATTAAGATTAAATGAGTTTAAACTCCCTGTGTTTTTACACCACAAACCCTGCAGAACCTCAGACGCAGGTGGAGCTCACAGTTCCTCAGGAGATGTTTCCTCAAAGCCCAGAGCTCAGGGGGCAGTTTTCTGCTGACCTCTCTCCAGATTAGCTGTGTTAGCTTAGCCGCCCCCTGTGTGAGCGGAGCTGCTCTGCTTTTCTGCTGCAGTGGATTTGCTGAAACAACTTCTCTGAGGAAAATCGGCCGCATCGCCCGTCTTTAATAATTCACCAGTTCCAGCGAGCGGCTCTGTGCCATGCTGAGATGGCATCATCCTCCTGAGACTGATCTCTCCACGGGGTGGGGGTGGGGGAGGTGTTTGAGGTGACTTTAACAGGTAATGGTTCTGATATACAGTCTAAAACAGAGACTGGACACTAGAGACCGGAGTCAGCGGCTGGTGGCTGAAACCAGCGCTGAAGAATAACTACAGTGAAGAGAAATCACAGTTAATGACGCTGGGATTTTACACGCCACACCGAGTGAGAGTGAGAAAACACAGTGAGAGGGAGTGACACAGTCACTAGGGCTCTTTATTAGCTCAGTGGAGTTCAGTACAGAAGCTGCTGTATGTCTGCGCACCACGTGTACTTGCGCTACAGCTCATTCAATAGTCATAACAATAATAACAACAGCAATAATAATAATATAGTCATAAAAATAACAACAATAATAATAATAATAGTAATAATAATAATAATAATAATAATAGTAAACCATATTTGCCGTACACTTAAAGTGCACCTCAAAGTTCTTTACACTATGAACAAAAAACAACAGACAAACAAAAGAAACAAGAGCAATAGCAACCACCTGTAATACCATAGCAACCACCTAGCAACACCTTAGGGACCACCTGGAGGTCTATAGGATTCCATAGCAACAACCTAGCAACACTTTAGCAACCACCTGGGCAGCCATCTTGAATCCCATAGCAGAAGCTTTGTCATTATAAAGTCGGACTTTCCGCTTCTAGTTCAGATTTAATGCTGCAGAGTTTAACAGAAACACAAGACAGACAGACCGACTTACAGACAGACATACATAAAGACGTACAGACACACATACATACAGACAGACAGACATACAGACCGACTTACAGACACACAGACAGACAGACATACAGTCCGACTTACAGACACACATACAGACAGACAGACAGACAGACCGACTTACAGACAGACACACATACATACAGACAGACAGACATACAGATTTAGACATACTTACAGACTTATAATAATAATGATAATAATAATAATAATAAATTACATTTATATAGCGCCTTTCACAAACCCAAGGTCGCTTCACATAGCAAAAAAAAATTTGTTCTGGAGAAAAGGTTCTGATTCTATTCTGCTTTAGAGTGTAAGACAGACATACAGACTTACAGACAGACATACAGACTTACAGACAGACATTCAGACTTACTGACAGACATTCAGACTTACAGACAGACATTCAGACTTACAGACAGACATACAGACTTACAGACAGACATACAGACTTACTGACAGACATTCAGACTTACTGACAGACATTCAGACTTACAGACAGACATTCAGACTTACAGACAGACATACAGACTTACAGACAGACATTCAGACTTACTGACAGACATACAGACTTACAGACAGACATTCAGACTTACTGACAGACATTCAGACTTACAGACATGCATACAGACTTACAGACAGACATACAGACTTACAGACAGACATACAGACTTACAGACAGACATTCAGGCTTACTGACAGACATTCAGACTTACAGACATGCATACAGACTTACAGACAGACATTCAGACTTACTGACAGACATTCAGACTTACAGACATGCATACAGACTTACAGACAGACATTCAGACTTACAGACAGACATTCAGACTTACAGACAGACATTCAGAAGTACAGACAGACATACAGACTTCCAGACAGACATACAGACTTCCAGACAGACATTCAGACTTCCAGACAGACATTCAGACTTCCAGACAGACATTCTGACTTCCAGACAGACATTCTGACTTCCAGACAGACATTCAGACTTCCAGACAGACATTCAGACTTCCAGACAGACATTCTGACTTCCAGACAGACATTCAGACTTCCAGACAGACATTCTGACTTCCAGACAGACATTCAGACTTACAGACAGACATTCAGAAGTACAGACAGACATACAGACTTACAGACAGACATTCAGACTTACAGACAGACATACAGACTTACAGACAGACTGATTCACAAAAGTTCTGATTCTGCTTCACAGTGTAAAATAAACAGAACCCGGTTCCTCTGTGTGTGTCAGAGCTCTGTTCTCTGTCTGTTCTGACGGGAACAGAACCTCAAAGAACCAGCACAGTTATAAAAACCAGCACGCTGTTTCATTTGATCTGTTCAGGCTGTGAGTTTTAAATGACGTATAAAACTGCAGGATGCAGCTCCTAGTTGGTGTGTGCTTAGTAGGTTTGTGTGTGGTGCTGTGTGTGGTGGTGTGGTGTGTTGTGGTGGTGCTGTGTGTGGTGCTGTGTGTGGTGTGGTGCTGTGTGTGGTGGGGTGTGGGGTGTGGTGTGTGGTGTGGTGCTGTGCTGTGTGTGGTGCTGTGTGTGGTGTGGTGCTGTGCTGTGTGTGGTGCTGTGTGTGGTGTGGTGCGGTGTGGTGCTGTGTGTGGTGTGTGGTGCGGTGTGTGGTGCTGTGTGTGGTGGTGTGTTGTGGTGGTGTGGTGCTGTGTGTGGTGTGTGGTGCTGTGTGTGGTGCTGTGTGTGGTGTGGTGCTGTGTGTGGTGCTGTGCTGTGTGTGGTGTGTGGTGCTGTGTGTGGTGTGTGGTGCTGTGTGTGGTGTGGTGTGGGGTGTGGTGTGTGGTGCTGTGCTGTGTGTGGTGTGGTGTGTGGTGCTGTGCTGTGTGTGGTGCTGTGTGTGGTGTGGGGTGTGGTGCGGTGTGGTGCTGTGTGTGGTGTGTGGTGTGGGGTGTGGTGTGGTGCTGTGCTGTGTGTGGTGTGGTGTGTGGTGCTGTGCTGTGTGTGGTGCTGTGTGTGGTGCTGTGTGTGGTGTGTGTGGTGTGGTGCTGTGTGTGGTGTGGTGCTGTGTGTGGTGCTGGGTGTGGTGTGTGGTGCTGTGTGTGGTGTGTGGTGCTGTGTGTGGTGTGGTGTGGGGTGTGGTGTGTGGTGTGGTGCTGTGCTGTGTGTGGTGCTGTGTGTGGTGTGGTGTGGTGTGTGGTGCTGTGTGTGGTGTGTGGTGCGGTGTGGTGCTGTGTGTGGTGTGTGGTGCGGTGTGTGGTGTGGGGTGTGGTGTGGTGCTGTGCTGTGTGTGGTGTGGTGTGTGGTGCTGTGCTGTGTGTGGTGCTGTGTGTGGTGCTGTGTGTGGTGTGTGGTGCTGTGTGTGGTGTTTGTGGTGTGGTGCTGTGTGTGGTGTGGTGCTGTGTGTGGTGTGTGGTGCTGTGTGTGGTGTGGGGTGTGGTGTGGTGCTGTGCTGTGCTGTGTGTGGTGTGGTGTGTGGTGCTGTGCTGTGTGTGGTGATGTGTGTGGTGCTGTGTGTGGTGTGTGGTGCTGTGTGTGGTGGTGTTAGTGTAATGTTTAGTGCTGCTCCTCTGACAGACTCTCTGTCTCGGTCTCGGTCTCTGTTTCTGTTTCTCTGCTGAAATCTGAGCCGTTTCCTGAGTTTCACAACAAAACTGCACAAAATATTTGAATGGAATGTTCCGTCCGTCCGACGGACGGTGGGTCGGCGCTGCTGCGTCGCGCTCAGACTGAGCGTGACGCAGCAGCGCCGACCCGCCGTCCGTCTGAGCGCGACGCAGCAGCGCCGACCCGCCGTCCGTCTGAGCGTGACACAGTAGCGCCGAACCGCCGTCCGTCTGAGCGCGACGCAGCAGCGCCGACCCGCCGTCCGTCTGAGCGCGACGCAGCAGCGCCGACCCGCTGTCCGTCTGAGCGCGACGCAGTAGAGGCGACCCGCCGTCCGTCTGAGCGTGACGCAGTAGAGGCGACCCGCCGTCCGTCTGAGCGTGACGCAGCAGCGCCGTGGTTCGGGGGTTTGGGGAGGGGTTGGGGTACTGGGCTGTGGTTCGGGGGATTGGGGAGGGGTTGGGGTACTGGGCCGTGGTTCGGGGGATTGGGGAGGGGTTGGGGTGCTGGGCCGTGGTTCGGGGGTTTGGGGAGGGGTTGGGGTACTGGGCCGTGGTTCGGGGGTTTGGGGAGGGGTTGGGGTGCTGGGCCGTGGTTCGGGGGATTGGGGAGGGGTTGGGGTACTGGGCCGTGGTTCGGGGGATTGGGGAGGGGTTGGGGTGCTGGGCCGTGGTTCGGGGGTTTGGGGAGGGGTTGGGGTACTGGGCCGTGGTTCGGGGGATTGGGGAGGGGTTGGGGTACTGGGCCGTGGTTCGGGGGATTGGGGTGGGGTTGGGGTAGCATACTGCGACATTAGCGTAAGGTTTGAGCTGAGCCTCTTCCTGATTATGGCCGTGATTGATCAGGACTCTGGCTGCTGATGATGTTATTGATTAGTGCTGAGCTGAGTGTGCGTGTTATTTGGGGCATTAAGTCGGCAGGGTGGAGGCAAGTGATGCTGAGTGACACGTCGTCCTGCTGGAGACAAGTGATGCTGACCGCGCAGAAAGACTCTTTAAAGTGTCTCTAATGAGAGATTGTGTGTGCGCTGCATGCCACATGCGCGCGTGTGCTGCGTGTGCTGTGTGCCGCTGTGCTGCGTGCCGCTGTGCCGCGTGTGCCGCTGTGCTGCGTGACGCTGTGCTGCGTGACGCTGTGCCGTGTGTGCCGCTGTGCTGCTGTGCCGTGTGTGCCGTGTGTGCCGCTGTGCTGCTGTGCCGTGTGTGCCGCTGTGCCGTGTGTGCCGCTGTGCTGCGTGCCGCGTGTGCCGCGTGTGCCGCGTGTGCCGCGTGTGCCGCGTGTGCCACGTGTGCCGCTGTGCTGCGTGACGCTGTGCTGTGTGTGCCGCTGTGCTGCGTGCTGCTGTGCCGTGTGTGCTTTGTGTGCCGCTGTGCTGCGTGCCACTGTGCCGTGTGTGCCGCTGTGCTGTGTGTGCCGCTGTGCTGCGTGCTGCTGTGCCGTGTGTGCTACGTGTGCCGCTGTGCTGCGTGCCGCTGTGCCGTGTGTGCCGCTGTGCTGCGTGCCGCTGTGCTGTGTGCCGCTGCGCTGCCGTCTCAGCTCCTCAGATGCTGACAGCTCCGCGCGGCAGATCCGGGACGTGATTTCCTTCAAAGCTCATCTCAGGATCGGCGCCGATCTGATGCGAAGGTTCTGCTCCCTCTGGAGTTCTGCGCTCAGAGCCGTTCCACCGCGTTCTGACAGCTCAAAGTGCACCATCCCCTGAAACACATCGCTCCTGACGTCCTGCCGATCGGCATTCTGGGTCGACGCTGTTCATGCCGTTTCTTTCTGGTGATGTCAGGATTTGTGCTGCGGCCCACGATCCCTCACTCTAAGGAGCAGATACCGCACTGTAACACACACGCACTAAAAACATACCCATATACACATGCACTAACACACTAAAACACACACATTCACTAAAACACACACTAAACACACAAAAACACACAAACAATACATATACACACACACTAAAACACACTAAAAAACACACATGCATATACACACAAACACATACAGATATACATATATATTCACACTACAACATGCATATACACACACACTAAAACACACAAAAACAATACACACACACAAAAACAATACACACACATATGTATGTATGTATGTATGTATTTACACTCACATACACAAAAACACACTAAAAAACACACCCATATATACACACACACTAAAACACACACAAACAATAGTCACAGACATACACACAATAAAACACACAAACAATACATATACACACACACTAAAACACACACACACTAATACACACACACATACACACACTAAAACACACACACACTAATACGCACACTAAAACACAAACACACACGCTAATACACACACTGAAATGCACACACACACTAATAAACACACACACTCACTAAAACACACACACACAGAAACAATACACACACACACTAATACGCACACTAAAACACATGCTAATACACACACTGAAACGCACACACACTAATACACACACTAAAACACACACACATATACACACACACATACACACACACTAAAACACACACACACACAGAAACAATACACACACACTAATACGCAGACTAAAACACACACGTATACACGCTAATACACACTGAAACGCACACACATACACACACACACACACACAGAAACAATACACACACACTAATACGCACACTAAAACACACACGCACACACGCTAATACACACACTAAAACGCACACACATATACACACACACATACACACACACAAACACACACACACACACACACAGAAACAATACACACACACTAATACGCACACTAAAACACACACGCACACACGCTAATACACACTAAAACGCACACACATATACACATACACACACACTAAAACACACACACACAGAAACAATACACACACACTAATACGCACACTAAAACACACACGCACACACGCTAATACACACACTGAAACGCACACACATATACACACACATACACACACACTAAAACACACACACACACAGAAACAATACACACACACTAATACGCACACTAAAACACACACGCACACACGCTAATACACACACTGAAACGCACACACACACATACACACACACTAAAACACACACACACACACACACACACACACACACAGAAACAATACACACACACTAATACGCACACTAAAACACATGCTAATACACACACTGAAACGCACACACACTAATACACACACACATATACACACACACATACACACACACTAAAACACACACACACACACACACAGAAACAATACACACACACTAATACGCACACTAAAACACACACGCACACACGCTAATACACACACTGAAACGCACACACATATACACACACACATACACACACACTAAAACACACACACACACACACACAGAAACAATACACACACACTAATACGCACACTAAAACACACGCACACACGCTAATACACACACTGAAACGCACACACACACATACACACACACTAAAACACACACACACACACACAGAAACAATACACACACACTAATACGCACACTAAAACACACGCACACACGCTAATACACACACTGAAACGCACACACACACATACACACACACTAAAACACACACACACACACAGAAACAATACACACACACTAATACGCACACTAAAACACACATGCACATACGCACACACTAATATATGCACACACTCAGACACTAATTCTGACTCCTCAGGCTTTTAAATGCGTTTTGATTTTAAGAAGCTACACTAGGAACGGCTGCAGATCTACTGTGCCTGAAATTCATGTTCTATTAAGTGTTTATAAGTTCATTTATAAGATCTGAGTTATTAACACTCAGCTCTGAACCCTGAACACCTTCAGTCACTAAAGCCGTTACTGTTCATCACACCTTACAGCAGAACCGCTCAAACGCCAGCGCAGTTCTCCAGCAGAACTCCATAGACCGTTCAGCCAATCAGAGCGCAGTATTCGGGTCAGGTGACGCAGCGCTGCCTCGGACTGTTTGAGGCAGATGCACAGAGTCTCACAGAAACCCACTCCGGTCTCAGCCGTGAGAGACGGTTCCTGCTGGACAAAGACCAGTATTTACGTTTCAGAGCTCATAGTGACTGCGTGGAGAGCAGTGAGGCGTCTGAGCTCTGATCTTACAGATGATCAATCTGGTCATTAACGGCTGTTTGTGGTCAGTTCTCAGATCTTTACCTGCTTGTTTATGGTAAAGATATTAAATATTGACCTTAAAGAAATGCAGAATGACCGCTGGAGTCATCTAATTTAGACCAAATCAAGATATAAATGACAAAGATTGAGTAACGGTTAATTTTGGGATTTCTCTGTGTTCTGTGCCCAGTTTGATTGATCATATCTTTAAAGCACAGTGAACCCCCCGGGAGCAGCTCCACCAAGGGTCTTGAATTCCGGTTAACAGACCTGAGAGGCTGTAAGCCTTGGCCCTGCCGGCTTGTGTGCAGACGGATCATTGTAACAGCTGTGACGCAGGTTCTCCTCAGCTCCTCAGCTCCGGTTCCTCCTCCACACTAATGCCCTCAGCTTTTACTCTCCTCAGCTGATAATGACCGTCTCAGCAGCGCTGTTTACATTCAACAGCCTTCAGCCGACGCGCGTATCCAGAGCGCTTTACTCCACAGCTGTGTTGTTTACCTGCAGACTGATCCATAAGCTCCAGCAAACAGGCCAGAGTCCAGGCCCACCTCCGAGCCGAGAGGCCAGTCGGAGCAGGAGTCTGATACCCACACTACAGATTCAGAGGAGAAGGTCTTCACTCAGCAAGGGGCTCTGCTGTTTGGAGGAACTCCGTTCTACCATCTGAGCTCCAGAACCATCTTAATGCTTGTCTTGACGGGATCTTGGGGGGGGATTTGACTGTTGCCGACAGGGAAGCGGGTTCTGGTCCATTTGGCTTTGTAGGTGTCAGGTTTGAAACCTGATGCAGCTTCAGGAATCCAGTGAAGGAAACTCAGCAGTGCATTCTGGATCAGCTGAAGAACCTGATTGCCTTCATTTGAAAACCATCCAGTCGCGAGGTGACCTGGGTGACCTCCCAGGAAAGGGTCGGGAGAAACCTGCACGATGGACATCCAAGATTACAACAAGGCTTTGAGCATTTTTGGGGCTGCATGACCAAATACACACATACTAAAACACACACACACACATACACACACACATACACACATACTAAAACACACACACACATATACACACATACTAAAACACACACATACACACACACTAAAACACACATATTAAAAAATACCCATATACACACACACACTAACACTCACTAAAACACACACTAAAACACACACACACACACACACACACTAAAACACACACACACACATACACACACACTAAAACACACACACACATACACACATACTAAAACACACACACTTACACACACACTAAAACACACATACTAAAAAACACCCATTCACACACACACACACTAACACTCACTAAAACACACACACTAAAACACACACACACACACATACACACACACATACACACATACTAAAGCACACACACACACACATATACACACATACTAAAACACACACACATACACACACACTAAAACACACATACTAAAAAATACCCATATACACACACACACTAACACTCACTAAAACACACACACTAAAACACACACACACACACATACTAAAACACACACACACACACACACACACTAAAACACACACACACACACATACACACATACTAAAACACACACACATACACACACACTAAAACACACATACTAAAAAACACCCATACACACACACACACACACACACTAACACTCTCTAAAACACACACACTAAAACACACACCCGCACACATACACACTAAAAAAACACCCATATACACACTAAAACACAAACACGCAGACTAAAACACACACACAAACACACTAAAACACCCATATACACACACACTAACACTCATTAAACGCACACTAAAACACACACATACTAAAACACATACACACACATGCACACATACACACACTAAAACATACACACTAAAAAACACCCATCTACACACACACACTAACACTCACTAAAATAAACACACTAAAACACATACACACACACTAAAACACACACACACACACTAAAACACACACACACACTAAAAACACACCCATATACACACACACTAACACTCGCTAAAACACACACACTAAAACACGCATGCACACCAAAAAACACACTAAAAAACACATCCATATACACACACACAAAAACACACATGCACACTAAAACACACACAAACACATACACACACACACCAAAAAACACACATTAAAAAACACACCCATATACACACACACTAACACTCACTAAAACACACATGCACACTAAAACACACAAACAAATACACACACACCAAAAAACACTAAAAAACACACCCATATACACACACACACACTCACTAAAACACATATACACATACACACACACACACATACACACACACACACACTAAAAACACACCCATATACACACACACTAACAGTCACTAAAACACACACACTAAAACACACGGATATAAACACATACACACTAAAACACACAAACGCACACTAAAACACATATATATATACACACACACACACACACTAAAACACACACCCGCACACATACACACTAAAAAACACCCATATACACACACACTAACACTCATTAAACGCACACTAAAACACACACATACTAAAACACATACACACACACATGCACACATACACACACTAAAACATACACACTAAAAAACACCCATCTACACACACACTAAAACTCATTAAAATAAACACACTAAAACACATACACACACACTAAAACACACACACTAAAACACACACACACACACTAAAAACACAGCCATATACACACACACTAACACTCGCTAAAACACACACACAAAAACACACATGCACACCAAAAAACACACACTAAAAAACACACCCATATACACACACATTAACACTCACTAAAACACACACACAAAAACACACATGCACACTAAAACACATACACACACACACCAAGAAACACAGCCATATACACACACACTAACACTCGCTAAAACACACACACTAAAACACACATGCACACCAAAAAACACACACTAAAAAACACACCCATATTCACACACATTAACACTCACTAAAACACACACACAAAAACACACATGCACACTAAAACACATACACACACACACCAAAAAACACACACTAAAAAACACACCCATATACACACACACTAACACTCACTAAAACACACACACTAAAACACACAAACGCACACTAAAACACATATATACACACACACACACACACACAAACAATACACACACACTGCTGTTAAAATAGAAGAACCTTTTTTGGTGCTGTATAGAGCCATTTTCAAAATCAACAACACATTCTCCATCAATCTGAAGAACCATTTCACCATGCAGAGAACCTTTCACGCGTGGAAATGGATCTTGGACTTTTTGTGGTTCTATAGACAACCTTGGCTTGAAGAGCCATCTTTTTAAAGAGTGTAGCTGTGGAAGAAAAAGCATGAGATACAAGCAGAAGGAAAACAGAAGAGGGCTGAGCACTGAGCCTTGAGGAACTCCTTCAATAGATCATGAAGAACTGTTGCCTATAAATGTATAAGATAAACTTCCAGTAAGAACTTTTAGTAAGAATTGCTTCTAGTTTAAATGAACAGTTTAAATGGACCGTTGTAATTTCGGCTTTTTTTGTGCTTCATGTTTTCCAACACAAGCAGTACATCAGAGCTGCTGCTGGCTTTGAAGTTGAAGTTGTCAACCATGCACAGTCATGGTGGGCGCATTTATTTACGCACTTGTGATGAGTGGTATAGAATGTGTGGGATTTAAAGGATTTATGTTGCTCTTCTCCAGTTTATCCATTTCCTTTATGTGTTGCATCTTTTTCTGCATGTAAACGTTCTGCAGAGTCCCAAAGCTCAGCGTTCAGCGTGCATGGTGGGGGGGTGTTGGGGGGTGTAGTGCTAGGGGTGTGTGTGTGTGGTGGGGGGTGTTGGGGGTGTAGTGCTAGGGGTGTGTGTGTGTGTGGTGGGGGGTGTTGGGGGTGTAGTGCTAGGGGTGTGTGTGTGTGTGGTGGGGGGTGTTGGGGGTGTAGTGCTAGGGGTGTGTGTGTGTGTGGTGGGGGGTGTTGGGGGTGTAGTGCTAGGGGTGTGTGTGTGTGTGTGTGTGGTGGGGGGTGTTGGGGGTGTAGTGCTAGGGGTGTGTGTGTGTGGTGGGGGGTGTTGGGGGTGTAGTGCGAGGGGTGTGTGTGTGTGTGGTGGGGGGTGTTGGGGGTGTAGTGCTAGGGGTGTGTGTGTGTGTGTGGTGGGGGGTGTTGGGGCTGTAGTGCTAGGGATGTGTGTGTGTGTGGTGGGGGAGTTGGGGGTGTAGTGCTAGGGGTGTGTGTGTGTGGTGGGGGTGTTGGGGTGTAGTGCTAGGGGTGTGTGTGTGTGTGTGGTGGGGGGTGTTGGGGGTGTAGTGCTGGGGTGTGTGTGTGGTGGGGGTGTTGGGGGTGTAGTGCTAGGGGTGTGTGTGTGTGGTGGGGGGTGTTGGGGGTGTAGTGCTGGGGTGTGTGTGTGTGGTGGGGGTGTTGGGGGTGTGGTGGGGGTGTTGTGGGTGTAGTGCTAGGGGTGTGTGTGTGTGGTGGGGGGTGTTGTGGGTGAAGTGCTAGGGGTGTGTGTGTGTGGTGGGGGGTGTTGGGGGTGTAATGCTAGGGGTGTGTGTGTGTGGTGGGGGGTGTTGGGGGTGTAGTGCTAGGGGTATGTGTGTGTGGTGGGGTGTGTGGGGGGGGTTGTGCTAGGGGTGTGTGTGTGTGGTGGGGGGTGTTGGGGGTGTAGTGCTAGGGGTGTGTGTGTGTGGTGGGGGGTGTTGGGAGTGTAGTGCTAGGGGTGTGTGTGTGTGGTGGGGGGTGTTGGGGGTGTAGTGCTAGGGGTGTGTGTGTGTGGTGGGGGGTGTTGGGGGGTGTATTGCTAGGGGTGTGTGTGTGTGGTGGGGGTGTTGGGGGTGTAGTGCTAGGGGTGTGTGTGTGCGTGGTGGGGGGTGTTGGGGGTGTAGTGCTAGGGGTGTGTGTGTGTGGTGGGGGGTGTTGGGGGTGTAGTGCTAGGGGTGTGTGTGTGTGGTGGGGGTGTTGGGGGTGTAGTGCTAGGGGTGTGTGTGTGGTGGGGGGTGTTGGGGGTGTAGTGCTAGGGGTGTGTGTGTTCTATTCTCTGATAAACGAGGCTCCTGATCTTTCAGCATGGAGCTCCTCGTTATCTCTGTGTTGGTTTGAAGCCAGAATGGTTGGGTTCTCCTTCTTCTCCTCCTTCAGTTAATTCCTTTTCTTCTCCTTCCTCTTACCCTTCTGCACCTACTTCTCTTTTTTCTCCTCCAGTTCCTTTCCCTTTTCTCTCTCGTCTCTTTCTACCTTTTCTCCTTTCATTGCCTTCTTCAGCTCCAGTTCCTTCTTCTCCTCTTATTTCTCCTCCTTCTCCATCACCTTCGTCTGCTTCACTGCTGTCTCCTTCCTCCTTCAGCTGCTGGGCTGGCAGGCATTGCGCTGTTGCCACGACAACAAAGAGATATCGGCAGGCGATATCTTAATTGAATCAGCTCTATTCTTGTCTTCTGTGCTGCTCCTCTTCTGATTGAATGTGATCCTGATGAATCTAACAAGCGTTTCATTTCGCTTCATTAGATTAATGATAACTCGTCTGGGAGCAGCTCGCTAACGACTCATCAGTCAGCTGCGAGGAACCCGTGTTTAAAGTGGACGTTAGTTAGCGGATGGGGAGGGGGGTGTATTTGAATGTGTGTGTGTGTGTTGGTTGGGGAGGGGGGGTGGAAGGAGTGTAGTGCTAGAGGTGTGTGGGGGGGGTGGTTGGGGGATGTAGTGCTAGGGGTGTGTGTGGGGGTGTTTAGTGTTAGGGGTGGGGGTGTGTGTGTGGGGGTGTTGGGGGTTTAGTGTTAGGGGTGGGGGTGTGTGGGGGGGTGTTGAGGGTTTAGTGTTAGGGGTGGGGGTGTGTATGGGGGGGGTGTTGAGGGTTTAGTGTTAGGGGTGGGGTTTGTGTGGGGGGGTGTTGAGGGTTTAGTGTTAGGGGTGGGGGTGTGTGTGGGGGGGTGTTGAGGGTTTAGTGTTAGGGGTGGGGGTGTGTGTGGGGGGGTCTTGAGGGTTTAGTGTTAGGGGTGGGGGTGTGTGTGGGGGGGTGTTGAGGGTTTAGTGTTAGGGGTGGGGGTGTGTGTGGGGGGGTGTTGAGGGTTTAGTGTTAGGGGTGGGGGTGTGTGTAGGGGGTGTTGAGGGTTTAGTGTTAGGGGTGGGGGTGTGTGTGGGGGGGGTGTTGAGGGTTTAGTGTTAGGGGTGGGGGTGTGTGTGGGGGGGTGTTGGGGGCGGTGTGTGTCTGGGGTTCGTAGTTAAATGAGTGTTTTTTATTTTCTTTCAGGCCCGAAATGTCAGCACTGGTGAACTAACTGCCATCAAAGTGATTAAACTGGAGCCTGGTGAGTTACCATTCACACAGCACCACCTACCTGCAGAACACCACCACTACACTCACTACACACAGCACCACCTACCTGCAGAACACCACCACTACACTCACTACACACAGCACCACCTACCTGCAGAACACCACCACTACACTCACTACACACAGCACCACCTACCTGCAGAACACCACCACTACACTCACTACACACAGCACCACCTACCTGCAGAACACCACCACTACACTCACTACACACAGCACCACCTACCTGCAGAACACCACCACTACACTCACTACACACAGCCCTACCTACCTGCAGAACACCACCACTACACTCACTACACACAGCACCACCTACCTGCAGAACACCACCACTACACTCACTACACACAGCACCACCTACCTGCAGAACACCACCACTACACTCACTACACACAGCACCACCTACCTGCAGAACACCACCACTACACTCACTGCACACAGCGCCACCTACCTGCAGAACACCACCACTACACTCACTACACACAGCACCACCTACCTGCAGAACACCACCACTACACTCACTACACACAGCACCACCTACCTGCAGAACACCACCACTACACTCACTACACACAGCACCACCTACCTGCAGAACACCACCACTACACTCACTACACACAGCACCACCTACCTGCAGAACACCACCACTACACTCACTACACTCACTACACACAGCCCTACCTACCTGCAGAACACCACCACTACACTCACCACACACAGCGCCACCTACCTGCAGAACACCACCACTACACTCACTACACACAGCACCACCTACCTGCAGAACACCACCACTACACTCACTACACACAGCACCACCTACCTGCAGAACACCACCACTACACTCACTACACACAGCACCACCTACCTGCAAATCACCACCACTACACTCACTACACACAGCACCACCTACCTGCAGAACACCACCACTACACTCACTACACACAGCACCACCTACCTGCAGAACACCACCACTACACTCACTACACACAGCACCACCTACCTGCAGAACACCACCACTACACTCACTACACACAGCACCACCTACCTGCAGAACACCACCACTACACTCACTACACTCACTACACACAGCCCTACCTACCTGCAGAACACCACCACTACACTCACCACACACAGCGCCACCTACCTGCAGAACACCACCACTACACTCACTACACTCACTACACACAGCGCCACCTACCTGCAGAACACCACCACTACACTCACTACACACAGCGCCATCTACCTGCAGAACACCACCACTACACTCACTACACACAGCACCACCTACCTGCAGAACACCACCACTACACTCACTACACACAGCACCACCTACCTGCAGAACACCACCACTACACTCACTACACACAGCACCACCTACCTGCAGAACACCACCACTACACTCACTACACACAGCACTACCTACCTGCAGAACACCACCACTACACTCACTACACACAGCACCACCTACCTGCAAATCACCAACACTACACTCACTACACACAGCACCACCTACCTGCAGAACACCACCACTACACTCACTACACTCACTACACACAGCCCTACCTACCTGCAGAACACCACCACTACACTCACTACACACAGCACTACCTACCTGCAGAACACCACCACTACACTCACTACACACAGCACCACCTACCTGCAAATCACCAACACTACACTCACTACACACAGCACCACCTACCTGCAGAACACCACCACTACACTCACTACACTCACTACACACAGCCCTACCTACCTGCAGAACACCACCACTACACTCACCACACACAGCGCCACCTACCTGCAGAACACCACCACTACACTCACTACACACAGCGCCACCTACCTGCAGAACATCACCACTACACTCACTACACGCAGCATCACCTACCTGCAGAACACCACCACTACACTCACTACACACAGCGCCATCTACCTGCAGAACACCACCACTACACTCACTACACTCAGCACCACCTACCTGCAGAACACCACCACTACACTCACTACACACAGCACCACCTACCTGCAGAACACCACCACTACACTCACTACACACAGCACCACCTACCTGCAGATCACCACCACTACATTCACTACACACAGCACCACCTACCTGCAGAACACCACCACTACACTCACTACACACAGCACCACCTACCTGCAAATCACCACCACTACACTCACTACACACAGCACCACCTACCTGCAGAACACCGCCACTACACTCACTACACTCACTACACTCAGCACCACCTACCTGCAGAACACCACCACTACACTCACTACACACAGCGCCACCTATCTGCAGAACACCACCACTACACTCACTACACACAGCGCCACCTACCTGCAGATCACCACCACTACACTACCTACACACAGCACCACCTACCTGCAGAACACCACCACTACACTCACTACACACAGCGCCACCTGCTGATCTACCAGCAAATATGGAAGTAGGTATCAGTCTTAAACACCCATACATTGGTTGGGCTCTAGTTAAGATGCAGCCTTCGAACCTCTGTTGGATTTTGGAACTTTGGAGTCTTAGAATGTTGGACTAGGGTCCTGGTTTATCTCCAGGTGGTTAGGGAACTAGCCCTGTGACTGGAAGGTCACCGGTTTGATCCCCAGAGCTGACAGCACATGACTGAGGTGTCGTTGAGCAAGATGCCTAACCCCCAACTGCTCCCCGTGCGCTGGGGATAGGGCTGCCCACCACTCTGGACAAGTGTGGTCACCGCCCCCTAGTGTGTGTGTTCACAAGTGTCTATGTGTTGTTTCACTGCATGGATGGGTTCAATGTGGAGGTGAAATTTCCCCGTTGTGGGACTAATAAGGGCCACTTAATTTTAATTAATCTATTTAACTTAAATCCAAACAAACATTCTCCATTTGTTTCCCTCATCACTGTGCACCCCATGGGTGTTTTTAATAAAGGTTCTACATTAAATAATAACATTATTATTATTATTATTATTATTATCATCATCATTATTATGATTATATATTACAATATATGATATTATAATAATAAGTACCCCAGTTGGGACACTTAAAAAAGATGAAGAGGGTTCTTTAGTGTTAGGAAAGGTTAACCCTTTCATTTAGTAAAGGAAACTGTTCTGTGTAGAACCATGAACCTTCAAAGATGTTTATATGTGTAAAGGGTTGTTTGCTTTGTGAAAGCGTTCCTCAGATTGATTGAGAATATGTTGTATATGGTTTTATATTGTTGGGACTTGTTTTATTGTAATTTTCTGTTTATTTACGTTATATCTACGACACGGTGATGAGACACAGGAGCTCATTCAGTGCAAGACTCATTCTACTGAAATGACCACAGAGCGCCACAGGAGGTCATTCTTACCTGTGGCCAGCAAACTCTGTAACTCCTCCCTCAGTGTGTGAGTCACAGTGTGTGGATCATCTGCGCAAAACTCAACCAAACTGTTCATATGTGTAATAATAATAATTGGGTGCAAAAACTCAGAGGGACAATAGTTTGAACTGCTTTATACTGGATGTTTCATATTTATCATCACAGCCACTTTACTGTATTCATAACAGCTTAAATCTCGTGGACATGTTGCAAATTTCTCTTTATCTCTGTTTTAAATTATTAGTGTTTATTCTTTTACATTAATGGTTGCAACTGCAACAACTGCACTTTCCCTCTAGGATCAATAAAGGATTCTATTTTCCTTTGTTTTCCTCGTTGCCTCAGTAATAGATGATATTTAGTGGAGCTCAGACACGCGTCCTCCATTCTTTCCTGTCTCTATCAATCTGAGGAACTCTCACAGTGCAGTGAACCCCTTTCAGCACTCAAATGGTTGTTTGAATGTTCATGGTGCTTTACAGAGCCATTTTCTTTATTGGAGAGTATAGGACAATGAAAATGGTCAGAATGAAGGGGCTGGACATCAGTTTGGGTCTAACGTCAGCCCTGTTTCAGTGGGGGGTTGGCGGGACCCTCGCTTATGAACACATAAATCAGTAAATCAGTTATAAGGAGCTGTGGCTGAGCTGAGTGGACACAGCGCTGGAATTAACTCCCTGTTTAAACACCACAGCTGCACAGTGAGGAGCTGCTGAAGGTGCAGGCCCAGGTGATCACTTCAAACAGAAGCTCAAACACAGCAGCTGACCAGCTAAATGCGGTCTGACTGGTCTGTCAGGTTCACAGGCTGCCGTGGACGCTGCAGCGCGGTAATGTTCTCAGCCTGTCTGCGGTGCTCTAATGACCGCTCTCGGCTGTCCTGCAGCTCAGCGTGGAGTCTGAATAGAAGCCGAATATAAATGATTGGCTGTGTTTCTCTACAGGACTTTAATGAGGCGGCGCCTCAGATTCAGATTCATTAGAAAAAGAGATTTAGTCACAAAACCCTTCAGCGTTACATCACCAGCCTGTGTGCTGTGAACGCATGATGTATAACGCGCTTTCTTCTTCCTCCCTTTTGTGCAGTGGGCAGTTGACGGATGTGTTAGTGCGGTGATTATGGAGCTGGCGGGGGTCTGCAGGGGTCTGCGCAGGCGGAGTGATAAACCAACCTGTTCAAAGAGGGACCGTGTGTGTGTGTCTCATTAAGCTCCGTGTGCCAGTGGGGGGGTGGAGGCGGGGTGAGAGGGGAAGGGGGTGTTTGGTAAAGACCTTGTAAACGAGAGAAGGTTCTGCGGCTCGTCCTCCTCTG
>NC_051235.1:142500-187500 GCF_015220715.1 Pygocentrus nattereri | reverse complement strand
GACAGAGGCAGAATGGAGTGGACTCGACTGAGGCAGAATGGAGTGGACCTGACTGAGGCGGAATGGAGTGGACCTGACTGAGGCGGAATGGAGTGGACTCGACTGAGGCGGAATGGAGTGGACCTGACAGAGGCAGAATGGAGTGGACGCGACTGAGGCAGAGTGGAGTGAACCTGAGTGAGCCTGATTGAAGCAGAATGGAGTTAAGCCGACTGAGGCAGAATGGAGTGGACGTGACAGAGGCAGAATGGAGTGGACGTGACAGAGGCAGAATGGAGTGGACCCGACTGAGGCGGAATGTAGCGAACCCGACTGAGGCGGAATGTAGCGAACCCGACTGAGGCGGAATGTAGCGAACCCGACTGAGGCGGAATGTAGCGAACCCGACTGAGGTGGAATGTAGCGAACCCGACTGAGGCGGAATGGAGTGAACCTGCCAGAGGCAGAATGGAATGAACCTGAGTGAACCTGATTGAAGCAGAATGGAGTGGACTCGACTGAGGCGGAATGGAGTGGAATCAACTGAGGCAGAATGGAGTTAACCCGACTGAGGCAGAATGGAGTGGACCCGACTGAGGCAGAATGGAGTGGACCCGACTGAGGCGGAATGGAGTTAACCCGACTGAGGCGGAATGGAGTGGACCCGACTGAGGCGGAATGGAGTGGACCTGACAGAGGCAGAATGGAGTGGACGCGACTGAGGCGGAATGGAGTGGACCCGACTGAGGCGGAATGGAGTGGACCTGACAGAGGCGGAATGGAGTGGACCTGACAGAGGCGGAATGGAGTGGACGCGACTGAGGCGGAATGGAGTGGACGCGACTGAGGCGGAATGGAGTGGACCCGACTGAGGCGGAATGGAGTGGACCTGACAGAGGCAGAATGGAGTGGACGCGACTGAGGCAGAATGGAGTGGACCTGACAGAGGCAGAATGGAGTGGACTCGACTGAGGCGGAATGGAGTGGACCTGACAGAGGCAAAATGGTGTGGACCTGACAGAGGCAAAATGGAGTGGACCTGACAGAGGCGGAATGGAGTGGACCTGACAGAGGCGGAATGGAGTGGACTCGACTGAGGCGGAATGGAGTGGACCTCATAGAGGCGGAATGGAGTGGACCTGACAGAGGCAGAATGGAGTGGACTCGACTGAGGCGGAATGGAGTGGACTCGACTGAGGCGGAATGGAGTGGACCTGACAGAGGCAGAATGGAGTGGACCCGACTGAGGCGGAATGTAGCGAACCCGACTGAGGCGGAATGTAGCGAACCCGACTGAGGCGGAATGTAGCGAACCCGACTGAGGCGGAATGTAGCGAACCCGACTGAGGCGGAATGTAGCGAACCCGACTGAGGTGGAATGTAGCGAACCCGACTGAGGCGGAATGGAGTGAACCTGCCAGAGGCAGAATGGAATGAACCTGAGTGAACCTGATTGAAGCAGAATGGAGTTGACTCGACTGAGGCGGAATGGAGTGGAATCAACTGAGGCAGAATGGAGTTAACCCGACTGAGGCAGAATGGAGTGGACCCGACTGAGGCAGAATGGAGTGGACCCGACTGAGGCGGAATGGAGTTAACCCGACTGAGGCGGAATGGAGTGGACCCGACTGAGGCGGAATGGAGTGGACCTGACAGAGGCAGAATGGAGTGGACGCGACTGAGGCGGAATGGAGTGGACCCGACTGAGGCGGAATGTAGCGAACCCGACTGAGGCGGAATGGAGTGAACCTGCCAGAGGCAGAATGGAATGAACCTGAGTGAACCTGATTGAAGCAGAATGGAGTGGACCCAACTGAGGCAGAATGGAGTGGACTCAACTGAGGCGGAATGGAGTGGAATCAACTGATGCAGAATGGAGTTAACCCGACTGAGGCAGAATGGAGTGGACCCGACTGAGGGAGAATGGAGTGGACCCGACTGAGGCGGAATGGAGTGGACCCGACTGATGCAGAATGGAGTGAACCCGACTGAGTCAGAATGGAGTTGACCCGACTGAGGCAGAATGGATTGGACCCGACTGAGGAAGAATGGAGTGGACCCGACTGAGGCAGAATGGAGTTAACCCGACTGAGGCGGAATGGAGTGGACCCGACTGAGGCGGAATGGAGTGGACCCGACTGAGGCGGAATGGAGTGGACCTGACAGAGGCAGAATGGAGTGGACGCGACTGAGGCAGAGTGGAGTGAACCTGAGTGAGCCTGATTGAAGCAGAATGGAGTTAACCCGACTGAGGCAGAATGGAGTGGACGTGACAGAGGCGGAATGGAGTGGACCTGACAGAGGCGGAATGGAGTGGACTCGACTGAGGCGGAATGGAGTGGACCACATAGAGGCGGAATGGAGTGGACCTGACAGAGGCAGAATGGAGTGGACTCGACTGAGGCAGAATGGAGTGGACCTGACTGAGGCGGAATGGAGTGGACTCGACTGAGGCGGAATGGAGTGGACCTGACAGAGGCAGAATGGAGTGGACGCGACTGAGGCAGAGTGGAGTGAACCTGAGTGAGCCTGATTGAAGCAGAATGGAGTTAACCCGACTGAGGCAGAATGGAGTGGACGTGACAGAGGCAGAATGGAGTGGACGTGACAGAGGCAGAATGGAGTGGACCCGTCGGAGGTGGAATGGAGTGGACCCGACTGAGGCGGAATGTAGCGAACCCGACTGAGGCGGAATGTAGCGAACCCGACTGAGGCGGAATGTAGCGAACCCGACTGAGGTGGAATGTAGCGAACCCGACTGAGGTGGAATGTAGCGAACCCGACTGAGGCGGAATGGAGTGAACCTGCCAGAGGCAGAATGGAATGAACCTGAGTGAACCTGATTGAAGCAGAATGGAGTTGACTCGACTGAGGCGGAATGGAGTGGAATCAACTGAGGCAGAATGGAGTTAACCCGACTGAGGCAGAATGGAGTGGACCCGACTGAGGCAGAATGGAGTGGACCCGACTGAGGCGGAATGGAGTTAACCCGACTGAGGCGGAATGGAGTGGACCCGACTGAGGCGGAATGGAGTGGACCTGACAGAGGCAGAATGGAGTGGACGCGACTGAGGCGGAATGGAGTGGACCCGACTGAGGCGGAATGTAGCGAACCCGACTGAGGCGGAATGGAGTGAACCTGCCAGAGGCAGAATGGAATGAACCTGAGTGAACCTGATTGAAGCAGAATGGAGTGGACCCAACTGAGGCAGAATGGAGTGGACTCAACTGAGGCGGAATGGAGTGGAATCAACTGATGCAGAATGGAGTTAACCCGACTGAGGCAGAATGGAGTGGACCCGACTGAGGGAGAATGGAGTGGACCCGACTGAGGCGGAATGGAGTGGACCCGACTGATGCAGAATGGAGTGAACCCGACTGAGGCAGAATGGAGTTGACCCGACTGAGGCAGAATGGATTGGACCCGACTGAGGAAGAATGGAGTGGACCCGACTGAGGCAGAATGGAGTTAACCCGACTGAGGCGGAATGGAGTGGACCCGACTGAGGCGGAATGGAGTGGACCCGACTGAGGCGGAATGGAGTGGACCTGACAGAGGCAGAATGGAGTGGACGCGACTGAGGCAGAGTGGAGTGAACCTGAGTGAGCCTGATTGAAGCAGAATGGAGTTAACCCGACTGAGGCAGAATGGAGTGGACGTGACAGAGGCGGAATGGAGTGGACCTGACAGAGGCGGAATGGAGTGGACTCGACTGAGGCGGAATGGAGTGGACCTCATAGAGGCGGAATGGAGTGGACCTGACAGAGGCAGAATGGAGTGGACTCGACTGAGGCAGAATGGAGTGGACCTGACTGAGGCGGAATGGAGTGGACACGACTGAGGCGGAATGGAGTGGACCAGACAGAGGCAGAATGGAGTGGACGCGACTGAGGCAGAGTGGAGTGAACCTGAGTGAGCCTGATTGAAGCAGAATGGAGTTAACCCGACTGAGGCAGAATGGAGTGGACGTGACAGAGGCAGAATGGAGTGGACGTGACAGAGGCAGAATGGAGTGGACCCGTCGGAGGTGGAATGGAGTGGACCCGACTGAGGCGGAATGTAGCGAACCCGACTGAGGCGGAATGTAGCGAACCCGACTGAGGCGGAATGTAGCGAACCCGACTGAGGTGGAATGTAGCGAACCCGACTGAGGTGGAATGTAGCGAACCCGACTGAGGCGGAATGGAGTGAACCTGCCAGAGGCAGAATGGAATGAACCTGAGTGAACCTGATTGAAGCAGAATGGAGTGGACTCGACTGAGGCGGAATGGAGTGGAATCAACTGAGGCAGAATGGAGTTAACCCGACTGAGGCAGAATGGAGTGGACCCGACTGAGGCAGAATGGAGTGGACCCGACTGAGGCGGAATGGAGTTAACCCGACTGAGGCGGAATGGAGTAGACCCGACTGAGGCAGAATGGAGTTAACCCGACTGAGGCGGAATGGAGTAGACCCGACTGAGGCAGAATGGAGTGGACCCGACTGAGGCGGAATGGAGTTAACCCGACTGAGGCGGAATGGAGTGGACCCAACTGAGGCAGAATGGAGTGGACTCAACTGAGGCGGAATGGAGTGGAATCAACTGAGGCAGAATGGAGTTAACCCGACTGAGGCAGAAAGGAGTGGACCCGACTGAGGGAGAATGGAGTGGACCCGACTGAGGCGGAATGGAGTGGACCCGACTGATGCAGAATGGAGTGAACCCGACTGAGGCAGAATGGAGTTGACCCGACTGAGGCAGAATGGATTGGACCCGACTGAGGAAGAATGGAGTGGACCCGACTGAGGCAGAATGGAGTTAACCCGACTGAGGCGGAATGGAGTGGACCCGACTGAGGCGGAATGGAGTGGACCCGACTGAGGCGGAATGGAGTGGACCTGACAGAGGCAGAATGGAGTGGACGCGACTGAGGCAGAGTGGAGTGAACCTGAGTGAGCCTGATTGAAGCAGAATGGAGTTAACCCGACTGAGGCAGAATGGAGTGGACGTGACAGAGGCGGAATGGAGTGGACCTGACAGAGGCGGAATGGAGTGGACTCGACTGAGGCGGAATGGAGTGGACCTCATAGAGGCGGAATGGAGTGGACCTGACAGAGGCAGAATGGAGTGGACTCGACTGAGGCAGAATGGAGTGGACCTGACTGAGGCGGAATGGAGTGGACTCGACTGAGGCGGAATGGAGTGGACCTGACAGAGGCAGAATGGAGTGGACGCGACTGAGGCAGAGTGGAGTGAACCTGAGTGAGCCTGATTGAAGCAGAATGGAGTTAAGCCGACTGAGGCAGAATGGAGTGGACGTGACAGAGGCAGAATGGAGTGGACGTGACAGAGGCAGAATGGAGTGGACGTGACAGAGGCAGAATGGAGTGGACCCGTCGGAGGTGGAATGGAGTGGACCCGACTGAGGCGGAATGTAGCGAACCCGACTGAGGCGGAATGTAGCGAACCCGACTGAGGCGGAATGTAGCGAACCCGACTGAGGCGGAATGTAGCGAACCCGACTGAGGTGGAATGTAGCGAACCCGACTGAGGCGGAATGGAGTGAACCTGACAGAGGCAAAATGGAGTGGACCTGACAGAGGCAGAATGGAGTTAACCCAACTGAGGCAGAATGGAGTGGACCTGACAGAGGCAGAATGGAGTGGACTCAACTGAGGCAGAATGGAGTGGACTCGACTGAGGCGGAATGGAGTGGACCTGACAGAGGCGGAATGGAGTGGACTCGACTGAGGCGGAATGGAGTGGACCTGATAGAGGCGGAATGGAGTGGACCTGACTGAGGCAGAATGGAGTGGACTCGACTGAGGCGGAATGGAGTGGACCTGACTGAGGCAGAATGGAGTGGACGTGACAGAGGCAGAATGGAGTGGACGTGACAGAGGCAGAATGGAGTGGACCTGACAGAGGCAGAATGGAGTGGACCCGTCGGAGGTGGAATGGAGTGGACCCGACTGAGGCGGAATGGAGTGAACCCGACTGAGGCGGAATGGAGTGAACCCGACTGAGGCGGAATGGAGTGGACCTGACTGAGGCAGAATGGAGTGGACCTGACAGAGGCAGAATGGAGTGGACCCCATTGAAGCAGAGTGAAGCAGAGTTGAGCTGAATGTAGAGACAGAATGTGTCGGTGTCTCTGGGCTGAACTGAGGGATGATGTTCAGAACAGGTCTAGGTCACTGTAGCTGGGGGAGGCGGTGGGGGTGTGTTGAGTGGTGTGTGTGTGTGTGTGTGTGTGTGTGTGTGTGTATGTTAGCTCACACAGTTCTGTCACCACCTTCACACATCATCACCTTCTACCACTTCATCATCACCTTCTTCCACAGATAGATTTACCCTCATACACATTCTGTCACCTACAGACACTTAACACTCATAACCCCCTCTTCCTGCCAGACGGCCGGCTTGGTGCAGGTGGTCCTCCTTTACCTTCAGCTGCTCCAGGCGTTGCTGCATTTTCAGATTAAACGGCTCTTCTGATAGTAGATTTACTGTAAGAGCTTCAGTGTGGACGTCTGGACGCCTGGACGCCTGGACGTTTCACATATTTGTGATGATTAAAGATCTTTTTAAACTGCATTTCCTGGGCTCCAGTCCTGATCAGGTGTGTGTTTACATCCTGGTTCAGCTCTTCTCTCTGTGTCTCTCTCTGTCTCTCTCTCTCTGTATCTCTCTCTCTCTGTCTCTCTCTCTCTCTCTCTCTCTCTCTCTCTCTCTCTCTCTGTCTCTCTCTCTGTCTGTCTCTCTCTCTCTCTCTCTCTATTTCTCTCTCTCTGTCTCTCTGTCTCTCTCTCTCTCTCTCTCTGTGTCTGTCTCTCTCTCTCTCTCTCTGTCTCTCTCTCTGTCTCTCTCTGTGTGTCTCTCTCTCTCTGTGTCTCTCTCTCTCTGTCTCTCTCTGTCTCTCTCTCTCTCTCTCTCTCTCTCTCTCTCTCTCTCTCTCTGTCTCTGTCTCTCTCTCTCTCTCTCTCTCTGTTTCTCTCTCTCTCTCTCTCTGTCTCTCTCTCTCTCAGTCTCTCTCTGTCTCTCTCTCTCTCTCTCTCTCTCTCTGTCTCTCTGTCGTGTAGAATAATGTCACTGTGTCATCTGAGAGTGGGGCTGGCAGGAAATGCAGGTCACATGGCATAACCGCAGTGACCCCCCCGCCAGGTCAGCGTGTTCCCTAAAGGACGCTGTCCGCTGGCCATCAGCAGTTTTCCATCAGTGTTAGAGGGAGAGCTGTTTATCTCTGAGCGGCTGAAGCTCTGAACGGCTTTCCGGGCTGTTTCAGTGTTTCTCTGCTCGTTGAGTGATGATGTCATTGGGCTGATTGCCACTGTCACCACTAAAGAGTTAAAATAATAAGTATTTATATAAATTATATAAATTGCACGACACAAAGTTGAGTCTTTTACTGCAGCCGCAAAACTGTAGTAACAGTCTGTTGTCGTTCAAGTGGACAGAACTGATCACTCAAACCCAATAATGGCCTTTATTAAGTGTTCATCTGCACGGGTTTTAGCCCGGTGTGTTAGCGTGGTGTTTCAGCCCGGTCTGTTAGTGTGGTGTTTCAGCCCGGTCTGTTAGTGTGGTGTTTCAGCCCGGTCTGTTAGTGCGGTGTTTTAGCCCGGTCTGTTTGTGTGGTGTTTCAGCCCGGTCTGTTAGTGTGGTGTTTCAGCCCGGTGTGTTAGTGTGGTGTTTTAGCCCGGTGTTAGCGTGGTGTTTCAGCCCGGTGTGTTAGCGTGGTGTTTTAGCCCGGTGTGTTAGTGTGGTGTTTCAGTCCGGTGTGTTAGCGTGGTGTTTCAGCCCGGTCTGTTAGAGTGGTGTTTTAGCCCGGTGTGTTAGCGTGGTGTTTCAGCCCGGTGTGTTAGTGTGGTGTTTAATCCGGTCTGTTAGTGTGGTGTTTTAGCCCGGTGTGTTAGCGTGGTGTTTCAGCCCGGTCTGTTAGTGTGGTGTTTCACCCGGTCTGTTAGTGTGGTGTTTTAGTCCCGTCTGTTAGTGTGGTGTTTTAGCCCGGTGTGTTAGCATGGTGTTTCAGCCCGGTCTGTTAGTGTGGTGTTTTAGTCCGGTGTGTTAGTGTGGTGTTTCAGCCCGGTCTGTTAGTGTGGTGTTTCAGCCCGGTCTGTTAGTGTGGTGTTTTAGCCCGGTCTGTTAGTGTGGTGTTTTAGCCCGGTCTGTTAGTGTGGCGTTTTAGCCCGGTGTGTTAGCGTGGTTTTTCAGCCCGGTCTGTTAGTGCGGTGTTTTAGCCCGGTCTGTTTGTGTGGTGTTTCAGCCCGGTCTGTTAGTGTGGTGTTTCAGCCCGGTGTGTTAGTGTGGTGTTTTAGCCCGGTGTTAGCGTGGTGTTTCAGCCCGGTGTGTTAGCGTGGTGTTTTAGCCCGGTGTGTTAGTGTGGTGTTTCAGTCCGGTGTGTTAGCGTGGTGTTTCAGCCCGGTCTGTTAGTGTGGTGTTTTAGCCCGGTGTGTTAGTGTGGTGTTTCAGCCCGGTCTGTTAGTGTGGTGTTTTAGCCCGGTGTGTTAGTGTGGTGTTTTAGTCCGGTCTGTTAGAGTGGTGTTTCAGCCCGGTCTGTTAGTGTGGTGTTTCAGCCCGGTCTGTTAGTGTGGTGTTTTAGCCCGGTGTGTTAGTGTGGTGTTTCAGCCCGGTCTGTTAGTGTGGTGTTTCAGCCCGGTGTGTTAGTGTGGTGTTTTAGTCCGGTCTGTTAGTGTGGTGTTTCAGCCCGGTCTGTTAGTGTGGTGTTTTAGCCCGGTCTGTTAGCGTGGTGTTTCAGCCCGGTCTGTTAGTTTGGTGTTTTAGCCCGGTGTGTTAGCGTGGTGTTTCAGCCCGGTCTGTTAGTGTGGTGTTTTAGCCCGGTGTGTTAGCGTGGTGTTTCAGCCCGGTGTGTTAGCGTGGTGTTTCAGCCCGGTGTGTTAGCGTGGTGTATCAGCCCGGTCTGTTAGTGTGGTGTTTTAGTCCGGTCTGTTAGTGTGGTGTTTTAGCCCGGTGTGTTAGTGTGGTGTTTTAGTCCGGTCTGTTAGTGTGGTGTTTTAGCCCGGTGTGTTAGCGTGGTGTTTCAGCCTGGCCTGTTAGTGTGGTGTTTCACCCGGTCTGTTAGTGTGGTGTTTTAGTCCCGTCTGTTAGTGTGGTGTTTTAGCCCGGTGTGTTAGCGTGGTGTTTCAGCCCGGTCTGTTAGTGTGGTGTTTCAGCCCGGTCTGTTAGTGTGGTGTTTTAGCCCGGTGTTAGCGTGGTGTTTCAGCCCGGTGTGTTAGCGTGGTGTTTTAGCCCGGTGTGTTAGTGTGGTGTTTCAGTCCGGTGTGTTAGCGTGGTGTTTCAGCCCGGTCTGTTAGAGTGGTGTTTTAGCCCGGTGTGTTAGCGTGGTGTTTCAGCCCGGTGTGTTAGTGTGGTGTTTAATCCGGTCTGTTAGTGTGGTGTTTTAGCCCGGTGTGTTAGCGTGGTGTTTCAGCCCGGTCTGTTAGTGTGGTGTTTCACCCGGTCTGTTAGTGTGGTGTTTTAGTCCCGTCTGTTAGTGTGGTGTTTTAGCCCGGTGTGTTAGCATGGTGTTTCAGCCCGGTCTGTTAGTGTGGTGTTTTAGTCCGGTGTGTTAGTGTGGTGTTTCAGCCCGGTCTGTTAGTGTGGTGTTTCAGCCCGGTCTGTTAGTGTGGTGTTTTAGCCCGGTCTGTTAGTGTGGTGTTTTAGCCCGGTCTGTTAGTGTGGCGTTTTAGCCCGGTGTGTTAGCGTGGTTTTTCAGCCCGGTCTGTTAGTGCGGTGTTTTAGCCCGGTCTGTTTGTGTGGTGTTTCAGCCCGGTCTGTTAGTGTGGTGTTTCAGCCCGGTGTGTTAGTGTGGTGTTTTAGCCCGGTGTTAGCGTGGTGTTTCAGCCCGGTGTGTTAGCGTGGTGTTTTAGCCCGGTGTGTTAGTGTGGTGTTTCAGTCCGGTGTGTTAGCGTGGTGTTTCAGCCCGGTCTGTTAGTGTGGTGTTTTAGCCCGGTGTGTTAGTGTGGTGTTTCAGCCCGGTCTGTTAGTGTGGTGTTTTAGCCCGGTGTGTTAGTGTGGTGTTTTAGTCCGGTCTGTTAGAGTGGTGTTTCAGCCCGGTCTGTTAGTGTGGTGTTTCAGCCCGGTCTGTTAGTGTGGTGTTTTAGCCCGGTGTGTTAGTGTGGTGTTTCAGCCCGGTCTGTTAGTGTGGTGTTTCAGCCCGGTGTGTTAGTGTGGTGTTTTAGTCCGGTCTGTTAGTGTGGTGTTTCAGCCCGGTCTGTTAGTGTGGTGTTTTAGCCCGGTCTGTTAGCGTGGTGTTTCAGCCCGGTCTGTTAGTTTGGTGTTTTAGCCCGGTGTGTTAGCGTGGTGTTTCAGCCCGGTCTGTTAGTGTGGTGTTTTAGCCCGGTGTGTTAGCGTGGTGTTTCAGCCCGGTGTGTTAGCGTGGTGTTTCAGCCCGGTGTGTTAGCGTGGTGTATCAGCCCGGTCTGTTAGTGTGGTGTTTTAGTCCGGTCTGTTAGTGTGGTGTTTTAGCCCGGTGTGTTAGTGTGGTGTTTTAGTCCGGTCTGTTAGTGTGGTGTTTTAGCCCGGTGTGTTAGCGTGGTGTTTCAGCCTGGCCTGTTAGTGTGGTGTTTCACCCGGTCTGTTAGTGTGGTGTTTTAGTCCCGTCTGTTAGTGTGGTGTTTTAGCCCGGTGTGTTAGCGTGGTGTTTCAGCCCGGTCTGTTAGTGTGGTGTTTCAGCCCGGTCTGTTAGTGTGGTGTTTCAGCCCGGTCTGTTAGTGTGGTATTTTAGCCCGGTGTGTTAGCGTGGTGTTTCAGCCCGGTCTGTTAGCGTGGTGTTTCAGCCCGGTCTGTTAGCGTGGTGTTTCAGCCCGGTCTGTTAGCGTGGTGTTTCAGCCCGGTCTGTTAGTGTGGTGTTTTAGTCCTGTCTGTTAGTGTGGTGTTTTAGTCCGGTCTGTTAGTGTGGTGTTTCAGCCCTGTCTGTCAGCGTGGTGTTTTAGCCCGGTCTGTTAGTGTGGTGTTTTAGCCGGTCTGTTAGCGTGGTGTTTTAGCCCGGTCTGTTAGTGTGGGGTTTTAGCCCGGTCTGTTAGTGTGGGGTTTTAGACCGGTGTGTTAGTGTGGTGTTTTAGCCCGGTCTGTTAGCGTGGTGTTTCAGCCTGGTCTGTTAGCGTGGTGTTTCAGCCCGGTCTGAGAGACGTTAAAGGCCTTTACACTTTAAATGTCAGATGTAAAACTTAGAAATGTATCGACTCAGTAATGCCAGAAAGAACGAGTTTCTGTGTCAGTCAAGTTGACACTGATGCTCGGTGCCGTAAACAGAACCTGCGTTGCTAGTTCACTAATCTAATGATGACCTCACCTGCTACAAACCCACGACTGAACAAAAGCAGCTCAGCACAATGGAATCTGAACAGTGTAGAACTGATTATTGAACTTATAAGCGGTGTTGCATATATTACTCAGGTGATAAGCGATTGGTGATCGTCACAACCCTGGACCCTGACTGTGTCCCCTTTGTCCGCCTACAGGTGAGGACTTTGCTGTGGTTCAGCAGGAGATCACCATGATGAAGGACTGCAAGCACTCCAACATTGTGGCCTACTTTGGTAGTTATTTACGGTACAGTGACCAAAGCAGTGTTTACTTTCCTTCTGTCAGTCTGTATTTGTTTACTTTTGTTTTTTTTTTAATGTAAACTTCCTGTAGGAGATGGCGGGAGTGCTGAGGGATCAGTGATGTGTTGTGTCTTGTGTCTGGTTTGCGTCTCTTGAACCCTGAAGGTTCCTCCTCATCCTCCGTCTTCCTCTGTTCTGCTGATATGGTGCTGATGTCATTTGTTTTCCTTTCTTGCTCGTAGGAGAGATAAGCTGTGGATATGTATGGAGTTCTGTGGAGGCGGATCACTACAGGACATTTATCACGGTAAGATATAAAACCCACACAATAAACCACTGAACCTTCTCTGAGACCGTGTGTCGCCCTTAGTCTGACAGCCCAACTCTGATAGTCCAAATCCAGCGCACAACACCCAACAGATACATCAGATCAGACAGACCAGATCCATTACTCCAAATCTGACATTCCAGAACCAACAGAGCAGATATGACTGACCAACTCTTACACACCAGATCCAACAGACCAAATCAGACAGACCAGATCTGACATATGAGATCCGACACCAGATCTGACAGACCAGATCCAACAGACCAGATAAGACACACCAGATCCAACAGACCAAATCAGACAGACCAGATCTGACATATGAGATCTGACAGACCAGATCTGACAGACCAGATCCAACAGACCAGATAAGACACACCAGATCCAACAGACCAAATCAGACAGACCAGATCTGACATATGAGATCCGACACCAGATCTGACAGACCAGATCCAAAAGACCAGATAATACACACCAGATCTGACGCACCAGATCCAACAGACCAGATCTGACAACAAGTTTTGAAAAACCATATCAGAACGTCAAAACGTCAGATCCTTCACTCCAGATCCAACATACCAGATCTGACAGATCAGACCAGCTCAGGTTCCGTGAGCTGTATGGATTTTGGATGCGCCTGCTGGATTTTGCCTCAGTAACTCTGACCTGCCATGGATGGGTGTCACCATGGTGCAGGGAATCCGATGCTGTAGTGTCCTGATGTAGAGAACACTGATTTATGTGAGGCGTCAAGCTCTTTAACAGATCACCTGCCTCAGAAGAGTGGTCTGTCCGGCTTTCTCATAACGTACGTGTGTTGCCTTCGGTTGCCTATCGCAGGATTCACTGCTGACACGTCTGGATCATGAGTCAGTCTCTGTGAATGAGTCTGTCGATTATCCTGCGTTTAATTCATGTTCAGGTTCCCACTTTAGTGCACTGACCTGTTCACTCGCCTGTGTTTCTGTCTGTAGTGACCGGTCCACTGACGGAATCACAGATAGCATACATGTCCAGAGAAACTCTCCAGGTGAGTCTGACCCTGACTGTGTCCATCTCTAATATTGTTATATCTGACCGTTAGTAGCATGTTAGCTTCTGCGCGCTAACAGGAGTGACCGTCCTCGTCTGTTTATAAAACACACTCAGTTTTGTGGAATATGGGTTGTGCTGTGTCCGTCTGAGTGATCTGTTCTTCCTGTGAACGCAGGGTCTGTACTACCTGCACAGTAAAGGAAAGATGCATCGAGACATAAAGGTAACGTCTGCTTTCATGTTTCCCAGCTGTTTAATCATCTCTGATGCGTCTCCTGATTGACGCCCCTGATAGAGTCTCATTATAGAAATGATCATTATAGAAATGCGGCTCCACTTTAACCTGCAGAAGCTTCTGGAAAGTTGTGCAGCTCCTGTCACTGATTTAGCTCCGCGAGCTCAGATCACAGATGAAAGGACACACGGAGAAAGTGTCTCTTCAAAGTGGGAAGATGAAAGATCCATTTATTTATTTTTTTAATATCCATTTTGCCTGAGAAGCGCTGCAGCCTGTAAAGTCCCGCCTTAGAAATGCACCTTCTTATTTTTATTAGTCTGTGTATTATTTATGATCAGTGTTTATCATTTATCATTTCAGGGAGCCAACATTTTACTGACCGACAACGGCTACGTCAAGCTGGGTAAGAGAATTAACACAAACCCTCATCAGATATACAGCACTGTGCTAAAGTCAGGGCCCCCCATTGATCTGACTTCCAGTTAAAATGGTCATTCAGTACAAATTATTCATTTCTCAACTGGTCTGGACTCTGGGGCGGTCAGTCCATCGTTCAGCTTCTTTGTTTGGTGTGTCCGTCTCCTGTTCTCAGTGAGGTTCTTCTTGATCAGCTACACGTCCTTTCAGACCCACAGCGCTGAGTGGTCTTCTCACAGTGGACGGATGAGTGTAATGTGATGTAATGATATGTGTGACTGATTTTATATCGTTTTCTTCTTTTCTGATCACCTCCACTGTGACGGGGCTCGTTTCTTCCAGCGCCGCTGTGGGATCTGCAGTGTTGTGTTATTAGTGAGCTAACGGTGGTGTACATTCACACAGCATGCTGCTCTTATTCCACATTCAAATTTACATTTTGAACAAAAAGCCATCCCAGTTTTATATTTTTGTTTGTTTGGTATTTAAATGTTATGATTAGTTGTTGAAAGAATTTAAGTAAACTTGTTTTTAGAGTCAGATCAGTACAAATAACAGTTTCATCAAATGAGCAGAGGTCTGGGATTAGACCCTGATCTAAACTCAGCTCTGCAGCGGTTTTCATTTCACTCATGAAAACAGGCTTTGTGTTGGTCGGTCAGTCAGAGTGGAGACCTGCTGACACTGCAGAGTGCAGGATGTGGTTCTTTGGGGTTTTAAATAAAGGATTTGAGTGTTTAGAGTGTTTAGAGATATACAGCACTGTGCTAAAGTCAGGGCCCCCCATTGATCTGACTTCCAGTTAAAATGGTCATTCAGTACAAATTATTCATTTCTCAACTGGTCTGGACTCTGGGGCGGTCAGTCCATCGTTCAGCTTCTTTGTTTGGTGTGTCCGTCTCCTGTTCTCAGTGAGGTTCTTCTTGATCAGCTACACGTCCTTTCAGACCCACAGCGCTGAGTGGTCTTCTCACAGTGGACGGATGAGTGTAATGTGATGTAATGATATGTGTGACTGATTTTATATCGTTTTCTTCTTTTCTGATCACCTCCACTGTGACGGGGCTCGTTTCTTCCAGCGCCGCTGTGGGATCTGCAGTGTTGTGTTATTAGTGAGCTAACGGTGGTGTACATTCACACAGCATGCTGCTCTTATTCCACATTCAAATTTACATTTTGAACAAAAAGCCATCCCAGTTTTATATTTTTGTTTGTTTGGTATTTAAATGTTATGATTAGTTGTTGAAAGAATTTAAGTAAACTTGTTTTTAGAGTCAGATCAGTACAAATAACAGTTTCATCAAATGAGCAGAGGTCTGGGATTAGACCCTGATCTAAACTCAGCTCTGCAGCGGTTTTCATTTCACTCATGAAAACAGGCTTTGTGTTGGTCGGTCAGTCAGAGTGGAGACCTGCTGACACTGCAGAGTGCAGGATGTGGTTCTTTGGGGTTTTAAATAAAGGATTTGAGTGTTTAGAGTCACTTCCTGTTGTGAGTTCAGATATTCAGACGTATCTGTTTTTGTTCTATAGCTGATTTTGGAGTTTCGGCTCAGATCACAGCGACTCTGGCGAAGAGGAAGTCCTTCATTGGAACTCCGTACTGGTAAACGCTGGATACTCACAGCACGACGCTGACCGGCCACGTTAACACACTCACACACTCTCACACATACACACACACACACACAGACAGACACACACACACTCACACACACACACTCACACATGTTAACACACACACACACTCACACACTCTCACACATACACACACACACACACAGACAGACACACACACACTCACACACACACACACTCACACATGTTAACACACACACACACTCACACACACACACAGACACACACACACACACGTTCACATACACATACACACACACACAGACACACACACACAGACAGACACACACACAGACAGACACACACACACACACAGACAGACAAACTCACACACAGACAGACACACGTTCACATACACAGACACACACACACAGACACACACACACTCACACACATACAGACACACACACACTCACACACACAGACAGACACACACACACGTTCACATACACATACACACACAGACACACACTCACACACACTCACACACACTCTCACATATACTCTCACACACCCACACACACTCTCACACACACACACACACACACTCACACACACACACGCTCACACACCTTCACACACACACACGCTCACACACACTCTCACACACACACATACACACACAGACAGACACACACACACAAACACTTACACACACCCACACACAAACACACACACTCTCATACACACACACTCACATACAACGTACACACACACACACACACGCATGCACACACAATCACATACAACGTACACACACACACTCTCACACACACACACACACACACTCACACACAGACAGACACACACTCACACACACAGACAGACACACACACACACGTTCACATACACACACACACACAGAAACACACACACACTCACACACACTCTCACATATACTCACACACACACCCACACACCCACACACACTCTCACACACACCCACACACACTCTCACACACACACACAGACACACACACTCACACACACGCTAACACACACTCTCACACACAGACAGACACACACACACACACTCACACACACTCTCACATACACATACACGCACAAACACTTACACACACTCACACACACACACACACGCACACACACTCACATACAACGTACACACACTCTCACACACACACACACACACACACTCTCTCACACACACACACACTCTCAAACACACACACACACACACGCACACAGACATACACACACATCCACACTCACACACACAGACACACACATGCACGCACACACAAACACAGACACACACACATATACACTCTCACACACACACACACGCACTCACACGTGCACACACACACACACACTCTAACACACACGCGCACACACACACACACACTCTCACACACAGAAATACACACACACACATACACATTCACACACACACATACGCACCCACACAAACAGACACTCACACATACACACACACTCTCTCACACACACAAACACACACACACAGACACACATATGCACACACACGCACACACACGCACACACACAGACACTCACACACACAGACACATAGGTACACACACACACACACACACACAGACACACATACACACTCTCACACAAACACACACGCAGATACCCACAGACACACATACACACTCACACACACTCACTCACACACAGCTACTACACACACTACACAGTGACCACTAAGAAACAGGTAATAAAATGGATAAAAGCAAAAGAAGAAAATGTCTATAATTATTAATTGTCATAAACAATGTATTGAGTTGCTGTTTATAAAGGTTTGTTATTATAAAGTGATATCAAAATGTTTATAGTACTTTTAGTAAATAGCATTTTTAAATTAAATTTCACTTGAATCATTGTGTAATAAATCACTAGGAGCTGTTACGGCACATCATGCTAGTTTAGTGATGCTTCAACACAGAAATAAAGAAATCATGAAACCTTCATTTATACTTCAGACAGTAAACATTCTTACAGTGAGTGGGAGTGTCTGTAAGAGTATGAGAGTGTCTCTGAGTGTGAAAGTGAGAGTGTGTTTGTGTGTGTGTCAGCGAGAGAATGTGAGTGTGTGTGAGTATGTAAGTGTGAGAGTGAGAGTATGAGGGAGAGTGTGAGTGTTTGTGAGAGTGAGTGTTTTAGAGTGAGAGTGTGAGGGTAAATGAGTGAGAGTGTGTGTGTGTGTGAGAGAGAGAATGTGAGTGTGTGTCAGAGTGTGTGTGTGTGTAAGTGTGAGAGCGAGTGTGAGAGTATGAGACTGATTGTTTGTTAGAGTGTGTGTGTCAATGCGAGAGTGAGTGTGTGAGTGAGTGTATGAGTCTGAGAGTGTTTGTGAGAGAGTGTGAGAGTATGAATGTGGGTGTGTGAGTGGGAGTGTGTGAGTATAAGAGTGTGAGTGTGAGAGTGTCTCTGGAACATCTGAAGACTCACTGAGTAATAGAGAAAGGGCAGTGAATGAGAGTATGAGAGTGAGTGTGTGTGTGAAAGCGTGTGAGAGAGTATGAATGTGAGTGTATAGAGTATGCAAGTGTGAGGGTGTGAGAGTGTGTGAGTGTGAGAGTGTCTGGAATATCTGAAGAATCACTGAGTAATAGTGAAAGGGCCGTGAGTGTGAGAGAGTGTGTGAGTGAGTGTGTGAGTCTTGAGAGTGTGTGAGAGTGAGTATGAGTGTGAGGGTGTGTGAGTGTGGGAGTGAGAGTGTGTAAATGTAAGAGTGTGAGAGTGAGGGAGTGTGTGAGTGTGAGAGTGTGAGTGTAAGAGTGTGAGAGTGTGAGTGTAAGAGTGTGAGTCTGAGAGTGTCTGTGGAATATCTGAAGACTCTTACTGAGTAATAGAGAAAAGGTAGTGTGTGTTTTCCGTGCTGATCCTGTTGGTGGCGCTGTGTCAGGATGGCTCCAGAAGTGGCTGCTGTGGAGCGTAAAGGAGGTTATAACCACCTGTGTGACATCTGGGCCGTCGGCATCACCGCTATAGAGCTGGCGGAGCTCCAGCCGCCCATGTTCGAACTGCACCCCATGAGGTACGGCTGCTCCTCCACTGGCCTCTTAGTACGATATTCCCCTCCACCTTAAACAGCCCTGCAGGCACTTTCAGGCTCTGAGGCTTTTAAGGTGGAATCAGAATTAGAGTCACGGCTCAGTTACTGTGGGCTGTTTGGGCTGAAGGTAATCGGATGTGTTCTCCTCTCAGGGCTCTGTTCCTGATGACCAAGAGCAACTTCCAGCCCCCAAAGCTGAAGGACAAAGTTCGATGGTGAGATTCAATATTTACCTCACTGACTTTCTCACGCGGCCCGTCCAGGGTGTATCCTGCCTTCCGCCCGAAGACTGCTGGGATAGGCTCCAGCACCCCCCGCGACCCTGACGGAGAAGCGGCTTAGAGAATGGATGGATGGATGGATGGACTTTCTCACGGATTTCTGTTCTGACTGATGTTCTGACTGATGTTCTGACTGATGTTATGATTGATGTTCTGATTAATGTTCTGACTGATATTCTGATTGATGTTCTGATGGTGATGTCCTGATGGTGTTCTCATGGTGTTCTGATGGTGTTCTCTGTTCTCTCAGCTGGGTGTTTAAGTGTGATGTGGTAAATGCTGCTGTAATCTCTAGCTTCTCTTTTTTTAAGGTCCAATAACTTCCACAATTTCGTTAAACTCTCATTGACAAAAAACCCGAAGAAGCGTCCGTCAGCTGAGAAGCTGCTGCAGGTGAGGGCGGGAGATTCAGGAGGAGCTCTTTGAGGAGCTGAATGTGGTTTAGAGTTTATGGAAATGTGTTGATGGGCCAGTTTCTCCACATAGTCTTATAGTTATACATTTTATAATAAAGTGAAATATAGAATGTAGATCAATAATGCTATGTGTTTCTTTGGCCCTCAGCACCCATTTGTTTCTCAGCCTCTGAGCCGGACGCTGGCGATCGAGCTGCTGGATAAGGCCAGTAATCCTGACCATGCCCACTACAGCGAGTTTGAGGATGATGACCCCGAGTCTGAGGTCAGCACCACCAGAAGATAGAGTTGGCTTTCTATTCAGCAACTTCTCAGTCGAATTTTCCATTCCACCTTAAATGGTGCAGCAGATTCCTTCTGGGGTCTGAGGCCAAATTGACTGGCACAGTTCGAGGAGACTGTGTGATGATTTAGGGGTGAAGTTAGTGCAGTGCTAAGCTTACGTTATATGTTAACTATATCAGCCTCATAGCTACAGGGCTAAAACTAAAGAAGTAAACTTCAAACACGTCTTGGCTCATCACATTTGCACAGGTGGTTGAAAGTGAGTGCAAATCTTATAGAATTTTAAATACAAAAAAATGCATAAAAAAATAGAGGGAGCACTCAAATAACACATCCTAGATCTGAATGAATGAAATATTCTCATTGAATACTTTGTTCTGTACAAAGTTGAATGTGCCGACAACAAAATCTCACAAAAATCATCAATGGAAATCAAATTTATTAACCAATGGAGGCCTGGATTTGGAGTCACACACAAAATTAAAGTGGAAAAACACACGACAGGCTGATCCAACTTTGATGTGATGTCCTTAAAACAAGTCAAAATGAGGCTCAGTGTTGTGTGTGGCCTCCACGTGCCTGTATGACCTCCCTACAATGCCTGGGCATGCTCCTGATGAGGTGGCGGATGGTCTCCTGAGGGATCTCCTCCCAGACCTGGACTAAAGCAAGGATGGAGTGAGACATGATGCCCCAGATGTGCTCAATCGGATTCGGGTCTGGGGAACGGGCGGGCCGGTCCATAGCTTCAATGCCTTCATCTTGCAGGAACTGCTGACACACTCCAGCCACATGAGGTCTAGCATTGTCCTGCATTAGAAGGAACCCAGGGCCAACCGCACCAGCATATGGTCTCACAAGGGGTCTGAGGATCTCATCTCGGTACCTAATGGCTGTCAGGCTACCTCTGGCGAGCACATGGAGGGCTGTGCGGCCTTCCAAAGAAATGCCACCCCACACCATTACTGACCCACTGCCATGCTGAAGGATGTTGCAGGCAGCAGATCGCTCTCCACGGCATCTCCAGACTCTGTCACGTCTGTCACGTGTGCTCAGTGTAAACCTGCTTTCATCTGTGAAGATCACAGGGCGCCAGTGGCAAATTTGCCAATCCTGGTGTTCTCTGGCAAATGCCAAGCGTCCTGCATGGTGTTGGGCTGTGAGCACAACCCTCATCTGTGGACGTCGGGCCCTCATACCATCCTCATGGAGTCGGTTTCTAACTGTTTGTGCATACACATGCACATATGTGGCCTGCTGGAGGTCATTTTGCAGGGCTCTGGCAGTGCTCCTCCTGTGCCTCCTTGCACAAAGGTGGAGGTAGCGGTCCTGCTGCTGGGTTGTTGCCATCCTACGGTCTCCTCCACGTCTTCTGGTGTACTGGCCTGTCTCGTGGTAGCGCCTCCAGCCTCTGGACACTACGCTGACAGACACAGCAAACCTTCTTGCCACAGCTCGCATTGATGTGTCATCCTGGATGAGCTGCACTCCCTGAGCCACTTGTGTGGGTTGTAGAGTCCGTCTCCTGCTAGCACGAGTGTGAAAGCACCACCAACATTCAAAAGTGACCAGAACATCACCCAGAAAGCAGAAAGGTACTGAGAAGTGGTCTGTGGTCCCACCTGCAGAACCACTCCTTTATTGAGTGTGTCTTGCTAATCGCCAGTAATTTCCACCTGTTGTCTGTTCCATTTGCACAACAGCTGTGAAATTGTCAATTAGTAATGCTTCCTAAGTGGACAGTTTGATTTCACAGAAGTTTGATTTACTTGGAGTTATATTGTGTTGTTTAGGTATTCCCTTTATTTTTTTGAGCAGTATATGTATATATATATACATATATATATGTATACAGCCACTTTATTAGGTATAGGTGCTAGTAAAAGGTTGGACCCCCTTTTGCCTTCAGAACTGCCTTAATTCTACGTGCCACACTTTCAACAAGGTGCTGGAAACGTTCCTCAGAGATTCTGGTTGGTTATTTGAGTTCCTGTTGCCTTTCTATCATCTGGAACCAGTCTGCCCATTCTCCTCTGATCTCTCACATCAACAAGGCATTTTCGTCCACACAACTGACCGCTCACTGGATATTTCCTCTTTTTTGGACCGTTCTCTGTAAACCCTAGAGATGGTTGAGTGTGATAATCCCAGTAGATCAGCAGTTTCTGAAATACTCAGACCAGCCCGTCTGGCACCAACAACCATGCCACGTTCAAAGCCCCTTAAATCCCCTTTCTTCCCCGTTCTGATACTCGGTCTGCACTTCAGCAAGTTGTTTTGACCACCTCTACATGCCTAAATGCAGTGAGTTGCAGCCGTGTGATTGGCTGATTAGCTATTTGTGTTCACAAGCAACTGAATAAACACATATACATGATATGCGCTAGTATTGCACTATTCCAGTGTACAGTTGTACAGTAATAAGTTCTGAAATAAAACTATGAAATGTGCTGCTGTTCACATTCAGTATGTGCAGTCAGTCTGAGGGAGATAATAAATGAGATGCAGGTTCTCAGGGATAGAAACCATGAGCTGTGTTTGGGGTTAAGAGGTGATTTTCTGCTGACCTGTTGCTTCAAATGAGCTTCTTGAGCATCATTTATGATTAAAACACAGCAGTAAAGCAGATCTCTTCCTGGATCAGGGTCTTGTTGTGGCGGAAGGGCTTGTGTGGTCTAGGGATCTCTAGAGCTAAGTCATCGGGAGCATTATGCTCCTGGTAGGGTCTCCCAGGGCGAACAGGTCTGGAGTGAAGACCCAGGCTAACACGATCCAAAAACCCACCATAAAAAACGGGCACAGAAAACCGAAGGAAGGAGCCGGAGCTTGTGCGGTAGGTTTAGAGGTACCAACTTGATACAGTTGGGCTCACCTCAACCCACAATGTCGACTCTGGAACCAGACTCCTTTATAGGGGTTGGTCCCTCTCATACTCAGGGGTTGCACAGGGTGAGAGGCGCCAGGCGGGAGTGGGAATACTCACAAGTTCCCGACTGGCAGCCATGCAGTTGGCATTTGTCTCGGTGGACGAGAGGGTCGCCTCAATGCGAATTCAAATCACAGAGGAAAACTCTGACTGTTGTGTTATGCACCAAACAACAGGTCAGAATATTCGACCTTCTTGGAGCGAGTGGGTGGGGTTGTGGAAAGGGTCCCGCCTACAGACTTCATAGTCTTACTGGGGGACTTCAATGCTCATGTTGGCAATGACTGGGAGACCTGGAGAGACATGATTGGGAAGAACGGCCTGCCCGATCTAAACCCGACTGGTGAATTGTTATTGGACTTATGTGCCAGGCATGGATTGTCCATAACAAACATCAAGGTCGAACACAAGGCTGTTCATAAGTGTACATGGTACCAGAGCTCCTTGGGTCAGAGGTCAGTGATCGACTTTCCTGTCGTTTCATCTAACTTGGGACCATATGTTCTGGACACTCGAGTAAAGAGAGGTGCTAAGCTGTCAACTGATCACCATCTGGTGGTGAGTTGGATCAGATGGCAAGGATAACTGATGGTCAGACCTGCTAGGCCCAAGCGAAAAGTGAGGGTGTGCTGGGAACGACTGTCAGAGGCCCCTGTTCAGAATGATTTCAACTCCCACCTCCGGGAGAGCTTTTCTCATGTCCCGGGGGAGGTAGGGGACATGGAGTCTGAATGGACCCTTTTCAAAACCTCCATTGTGGAAGCTACCAGGCATAGCTGTGGCCAAAAGCTTGTGGGTGCCTGTCGGGGCGGTAACTCAAGAACCCCCTGGTGGACACCAGTGGTGAGGGAGGCCATCAAGCTGAAGAAAGTGGCCTTTAGGGACTGGATGGCCCGAAGGACTCCAGACTCAGCAGAGAGGTACAGACATGCAAGAAAGGTGACAGCCGCAATGGTGGCAGAAGCAAAATCCAGGGCGTCGGAGACTTTTGATTGGCTTCAAGGAGGTTCTAGACAACTGTCCAGCGACTCAGGAGTGGTTGGGGTGGCTGTGCCCAATCTGTATTCGGCAAGGGTGGAGAAACTCTGACTTCAAATGAGGATATTGTCGGTCGGTGGAAGTACCACTTTGAAGAACTTCTTAATCCAGGAGACATGCCTCCCTCACAAGAGTCAGGGCCGGAGGCCTCTGGTGGGTCAAGCTCCATTTCCCTGGAGGAGGTCACTGAGGTAGTTGGCAAGCTCTTGAGTGGCAAGGCACCAGGGATGGATGAGATTCGTCCGGAGATGCTTAAGGCTCTGGATATTGTGGGGCTGTCTTCGCTGAAGCGCCTCTGCAATATTGCATGGACCTCAGGAACAGTACCCTTGGTTTTAGTACCCACAGTACCCATTTTTAAAAAGGGGACCGGAGGGTGTGTGCCAACTCACACTGCTCAGCCTCTCTGGGAAAGTCTATGCCAAGGTGCTGGAAAAGAAACTCCATCCGATAGTTGAACCTCAGATTGAGGAGGAACAATGCGGATTCCGTCCCGGCCGTGGAACAATGGACCAGCTTTTCACCCTCTCGCGGATTGTTGAGGGGGCATGGGAGTTTGCCAACCCAGTCTACATGTGTTTTGTGGATTTGGAGAAGGCTTACGACCAGGCTCCCTGAGATATCTTGTGGGAGGTCTGCCCTGAATATGGGATACCAGGGCTACTGCTCTGAGCCATTCGATCTCTGTGCTCCCAGAGTGAGATCTGTGTTCGTGTACTCAGCATTAAATCTGACCCTTTCAGTGTTAGCGCTGGACTCCAGCAGGGTTGTGCCCTGTCTCCACTCCTGTTCGTGATATTCATGGACAGGGTGTCAAGGCATAACCAAGGTCAGGAGGGCATTATGTGTGGAGGCTGGAGGGTGGCGTCTCTGCTATTTGCAGACAATGTTGTTCTTTTGGCTGAATCACATGGATGCCTCCAGCGCTCACTGGACCAGTTTGCAGCTGAGTGTGAAGCAGTTGGTATGCGGATCAGCACATCCAAAGTCCATGGTCTTAGCCCGGAAAAGGATGGCATGCCCACTCCAGTTAAGGGGAAAGGACTTGCCCCAGGTGGAGGAGTTTAAGTATCTCTGGGTCTTGTTTATGAGTGATGGGAAGAGGGATGGTGGGATCGGCCACAGGCTGGGACAGGCGGCAGCAGTAATGCGGTCACTGTACCGGACTGTAGTGATGAAGAGGGAGCTGAATCATAAGGCAAAGCTCTCTGTTTGCCGGTCAGTCTAAATCCCAACCCTCACCTGTGGTCATGAGCTGTGGGTAATGACCGAAAGAATGAGATTGCGAATACAAGTGGCAGAAATGAGGAGCCAGCTAAGGTGGTTTGGGCATCTGATTTGGATGCCCCTGGACATCTCCCGGAGGGGGTGTATCAGGTACTGCCTACTGGGATAAGACCCCAGGGTTGTCCTAGGACCCCCTGGAGGGATTACATCTCCAAGTTGGCCAGGGAGCGGCTTGGGGTCCCTGGGAATGAGCTGGAGGAAGTTGCGGGGGACAGGGTCATCTGGGATTCTTTGCTCTCCCAACTGCTACCACGGCCCTATCTGGATTAAGTGGTTAACGACGACAATGATGATGATGAGTAAAGCAGATGTATAGCTTTGCTGACCAGTGCTGCGGTCTGCTGTTTGACCAGCAGCTGCAAGTCCGATCTCTTTGCAGAGGACAGATGGTGTAACCAGCCTGAGTCAACAGAAGAGTTCAACGACCAAAATGGTCAGCACACACCTGCTTTATCAATAACAAAGACAAACAGGAAAACACCAAAGCCTCGTTTTGTTTACTGTGGTGGTGATAGGAACCAGATGTCCCCCTCTAAAAGCACCTCACAGAAAGTTCCTACATGAACTGGTTCTGAATTCACTGCCTGATGACTGAGACGCTGTTTTATGAGAGTTTAGAGAACTTCAACTCCATTCATGGTGGAGGGAGACATGCAGGGCGCTGTGCGGCAAAATAGTCCCCAAAGAAAGCTCATTATTCCAGATTTTCCACTATTTTATTTAAAAAATCAGTGCAGTTCCTGTTTAAGACTCAAGCAGCAGTATTGAGCACAGCACCCCTCACAGTTTAGAGACCCTAACTGATCACCTGGAGCTCATTTCCAGGACATTTTCTGAGGTTTTAAAAATCAGATGGTCAGAACTCTCGCTATAGTGTCGGTCGGTAACTGCAGAGCCTGCCAGATGTGCACGTCTGTCTGTCTTGTCCGTCTGTCTATCCATCTTCCTTTCTTTGTGCTGTGAGTTTGTGATCAGACAGAGCCGCTATACTGGAAAACTGAGCTGAGGGTCACTGAGGACACATTGTGAGGACTGTAGTTTATGGTGATGTTTATTGTAGTTGATTTTGAGGCTCACTTTAGTTTATTATGAGGTTTGTTGTAGTTTATGATGTTTATTTTAGTATATTGTAGTTTATTATGAGGTTTATTGTGATGTTTATTGTAGTTTATTATGAGGTTTATTGTAGTTTATTGTGAGGTTTATTGTAGTTTATTGTGAGGTTCACTGGAGTTTATTGTGAGGTTCAATGTAGTTTATTGTGAGGTTCAGTGTAGTTTATTGTGAGGTTCACTGTAATTGATTGTGAGGTTTATTTGTATTTTATTGTGAGGTTCACTGTAGTTTATTGTGGCTTATTGTAGTTTATTGTGAGGTTCACTGTAGTTTATTGTGAGGTTTATTGCAGTTTATTGTGCGGCTTATTTGTAGTTTATTATGAGGTTTGTTTGTAGTTTATTGTGAGGTTCACTGTAGTTGATTGTGAGGTTTACTGTAGTTGATTTGTGAGGTTTATTTGTATTTTATTGTGAGGTTCACTGTAGTTTATTGTGAGGTTTATTTGTAGTTTATTGTGAGGTTCTCTGTAGTTTATTGTGAGGTTTATTTGTAGTTTATTGTGCAGCTTATTTGTAGTTTATTGTGAGGTTCACTGTAAGGTTCACTGTAGTTTATTGTGAGGTTTATTGCAGTTTATTGTGCGGCTTATTTGTAGTTTATTGTGAGGTTTGTTTGTAGTTTATTGTGAGGTTCACTGTAGTTTATTGTGAGGTTTACTGTAGTTGATTTGTGAGGTTTATTTGTATTTTATTGTGAGGTTCACTGTAGTTTATTGTGAGGTTTATTTGTAGTTTATTGTGAGGTTCTCTGTAGTTTATTGTGAGGTTTATTTGTAGTTTATTGTGCAGCTTATTTGTAGTTTATTGTGAGGTTCACTGTAGTTTATTGTGAGGTTTATTTGTAGTTTATTGTGCAGCTTATTTGTAGTTTATTGTGAGGCTTATTGTAGTTTATTGTGAGGTAAATAGTCCCCAAAGAAAGCTCATTATTCCAGATTTTCCACTATTTTATTTAAAAAATCAGTGCAGTTCCTGTTTAAGACTCAAGCAGCAGTATTGAGCACAGCACCCCTCACAGTTTAGAGACCCTAACTGATCACCTGGAGCTCATTTCCAGGACATTTTCTGAGGTTTTAAAAATCAGATGGTCAGAACTCTCGCTATAGTGTCGGTCGGTAACTGCAGAGCCTGCCAGATGTGCACGTCTGTCTGTCTTGTCCGTCTGTCTATCCATCTTCCTTTCTTTGTGCTGTGAGTTTGTGATCAGACAGAGCCGCTATACTGGAAAACTGAGCTGAGGGTCACTGAGGACACATTGTGAGGACTGTAGTTTATGGTGATGTTTATTGTAGTTGATTTTGAGGCTCACTTTAGTTTATTATGAGGTTTGTTGTAGTTTATGATGTTTATTTTAGTATATTGTAGTTTATTATGAGGTTTATTGTGATGTTTATTGTAGTTTATGATGATGTTTATTGTAGTTTATTGTGAGGTTCACTGGAGTTTATTGTGAGGTTCAATGTAGTTTATTGTGAGGTTCACTGGAGTTTATTGTGAGGTTCACTGTAATTGATTGTGAGGTTTATTTGTATTCTATTGTGAGGTTCGCTGTAGTTTATTGTGGCTTATTGTATTTTATTGTGAGGTTCACTGTAGTTTATTGTGAGGTTTATTGCAGTTTATTGTGCGGCTTATTTGTAGTTTATTGTGAGGTTTGTTTGTAGTTTATTGTGAGGTTCACTGTAGTTGATTGTGAGGTTTACTGTAGTTGATTTGTGAGGTTTATTTGTATTTTATTGTGAGGTTCACTGTAGTTTATTGTGACGTTTATTTGTAGTTTATTGTGAGGTTCACTGTAGTTTATTGTGAGGTTTATTTGTAGTTTATTGTGCAGCTTATTTGTAGTTTATTGTGAGGTTCACTGTAGTTTGTTGTGAGGCTTATTGTAGTTTATTGTGAGGTTCACTGTAAGGTTCACTGTAATTTATTGTGAGGTTTATTGCAGTTTATTGTGCGGCTTATTTGTAGTTTATTGTGAGGTTTGTTTGTAGTTTATTGTGAGGTTCACTGTAGTTGATTGTGAGGTTTATTTGTAGTTTATTGTGAGGTTCACTGTAGTTTATTGTGAGGTTTATTTGTAGTTTATTGTGCAGCTTATTTGTAGTTTATTGTGAGGTTCACTGTAGTTTGTTGTGAGGCTTATTGTAGTTTATTGTGAGGTTCACTGTAGTTTATTGTGAGGCTTATTGTAGTTTATTGTGAGGTATATTTGTAGTTGATTGTGAGGTTCACTGTAGTTTATTGTGAGGCTTATTGTAGTTTATTGTGAGGTTTATTTGTAGTTTATTGTGAGGTTCACTGTCGTTTATTGTGAGGCTTATTGTAGTTTATTGTGAGGCTTATTGTAGTTTATTGTGAGGTTTATTGTAGTTTGTTGTGAGGCTTATTGTAGTTTATTGTGAGGCTTATTGTAGTTTATTGTGAGGTTTATTTGTAGTTTATTGTGAGGTTTATTGTAGTTTATTGTGAGGCTTATTTGTATTTTATTATGAGGTTCACTGTAGTTTATTGTGAGGTTTATTTGTAGTTTATTGTGAGGTTCACTAGTTTATTGTGAGGTTTATTTGTAGTTTATTGTGAGGTTCACTAGTTTATTGTGAGGTGTATTTGTAGTTTATTGTGAGGCTTATTGTAGTTTATTGTGAGGTTTATTTGTAGTTTATTGTGAGGTTCACTGTAGTTTATTGTGAGGCTTATTGTAGTTTATTGTGAGGTTTATTTGTAGTTTATTGTGAGGTTCACTGTCATTTATTGTGAGGCTTATTGTAGTTTATTGTGAGGTTTATTGTAGTTTGTTGTGAGGCTTATTGTAGTTTATTGTGAGGTTCACTGTAGTTTACTGTGAGGCTTATTGTAGTTTATTGTGAGGTTTATTTGTAGTTTATTGTGAGGTTTATTGTAGTTTATTGTGAGGTTTATTTGTAGTTTATTGTGAGGTTTATTTGTAGTTTATTGTGAGGTTCACTGTCGTTTATTGTGAGGCTTATTGTAGTTTATTGTGACGCTTATTTGTAGTTTATTGTGAGGTTTATTGTAGTTTATTGTGAGGTTCACTGTAGTTTATTGTGAGGCTTATTTGTAGTTTATTGTGAGGTTTATTTGTAGTTTATTGTGAGGTTCACTGTAGTTTATTGTGAGGCTTATTGTAGTTTATTGTGAGGCTTATTGTAGTTTATTGTGAGGCTTATTTGTAGTTTATTGTGAGGTTTATTTGTAGTTTATTGTGAGGTTCACTGTAGTTTATTGTGAGGCTTATTGTAGTTTATTGTGACGCTTATTTGTAGTTTATTGTGAGGTTTATTGTAGTTTATTGTGAGGTTCACTGTAGTTTATTGTGAGGCTTATTTGTAGTTTATTGTGAGGTTTATTTGTAGTTTATTGTGAGGTTCACTGTAGTTTATTGTGAGGCTTATTGTAGTTTATTGTGAGGTTCACTGTAGTTTATTGTGAGGCTTATTGTAGTTTATTGTGAGGCTTATTTGTAGTTTATTGTGAGGTTTATTTGTAGTTTATTGTGAGGTTCACTGTAGTTTATTGTGAGGCTTATTGTAGTTTATTGTGAGGCTTATTGTAGTTTATTGTGAGGCTTATTGTAGTTTATTGTGAGGCTTATTTGTAGTTTATTGTGAGGTTTATTTGTAGTTTATTGTGAGGTTCACTGTAGTTTATTGTGTGGCTTATTGTAGTTTATTGTGAGGCTTATTTGTAGTTTATTGTAAGGTTTATTTGTAGTTTATTGTGAGGTTCACTGTAGTTTATTGTGAGGCTTATTGTAGTTTATTGTGAGGCTTATTTGTAGTTTATTGTGAGGTTTATTTGTAGTTTATTGTGAGGTTCACTGTAGTTTATTGTGAGGCTTATTGTAGTTTATTGTGAGGCTTATTGTAGTTTATTGTGAGGCTTATTTGTAGTTTATTGTGAGGTTCACTGTATTTTATTGTGAGGCTTATTGTAGTTTATTGTGAGGCTTATTTGTAGTTTATTGTGAGGTTTATTTGTAGTTTATTGTGAGATTCACTGTAGTTTATTGTGAGGCTTATTGTAGTTTATTGTGAGGCTTATTGTAGTTTATTGTGAGGCTTATTTGTAGTTTATTGTGAGGCTTATTTGTAGTTTATTGTGAGGTTCACTGTAGTTTATTGTGAGGCTTATTGTAGTTTATTGTGAGGCTTATTTGTAGTTTATTGTGAGGTTTATTTGTAGTTTATTGTGAGGTTCACTGTAGTTTATTGTGAGGCTTATTGTAGTTTATTGTGAGGCTTATTGTAGTTTATTGTGAGGCTTATTGTAGTTTATTGTGAGGCTTATTTGTAGTTTATTGTGAGGTTTATTTGTAGTTTATTGTGAGGTTCACTGTAGTTTATTGTGAGGCTTATTGTAGTTTATTGTGAGGCTTATTTGTAGTTTATTGTGAGGTTTATTTGTAGTTTATTGTGAGGTTCACTGTAGTTTATTGTGAGGCTTATTGTAGTTTATTGTGAGGCTTATTGTAGTTTATTGTGAGGTTTATTTGTAGTTTATTGTGAGGCTTATTGTATTTTATTGTGAGGCTTATTTGTAGTTTATTGTGAGGTTTATTTGTAGTTTATTGTGAGGTTCACTGTAGTTTATTGTGAGGCTTATTGTAGTTTATTGTGAGGCTTATTTGTAGTTTATTGTGAGGTTCAATGTAGTTTATTGTGAGGCTTATTGTAGTTTATTGTGAGGTTTATTTGTAGTTTATTGTGAGGTTCACTGTAGTTTATTGTGAGGCTTATTGTAGTTTATTGTGAGGCTTATTTGTAGTTTATTGTGAGGTTCACTGTAGTTTATTGTGAGGCTTATTGTAGTTTATTGTGAGATTTATTTGTAGTTTATTGTGAGGTTCACTGTAGTTTATTGTGAGGCTTATTGTAGTTTATTGTGAGGCTTATTGTAGTTTATTGTGAGGCTTATTTGTAGTTTATTGTGAGGTTTATTTGTAGTTTATTGTGAGGTTCACTGTAGTTTATTGTGTGGCTTGTTGTAGTTTATTGTGAGGCTTATTTGTAGTTTATTGTGAGGTTCACTGTAGTTTATTGTGAGGCTTATTTGTAGTTTATTGTGAGGTTTATTTGTAGTTTATTGTGAGGTTCACTGTAGTTTATTGTGAGGCTTATTGTAGTTTATTGTGAGGCTTATTTGTAGTTTATTGTGAGGTTCAATGTAGTTTATTGTGAGGCTTATTGTAGTTTATTGTGAGGTTTATTTGTAGTTTATTGTGAGGTTCACTGTAGTTTATTGTGAGGCTTATTGTAGTTTATTGTGAGGCTTATTTGTAGTTTATTGTGAGGTTCACTGTAGTTTATTGTGAGGCTTATTGTAGTTTATTGTGAGATTTATTTGTAGTTTATTGTGAGGTTCACTGTAGTTTATTGTGAGGCTTATTGTAGTTTATTGTGAGGCTTATTGTAGTTTATTGTGAGGCTTATTTGTAGTTTATTGTGAGGTTTATTTGTAGTTTATTGTGAGGTTCACTGTAGTTTATTGTGTGGCTTGTTGTAGTTTATTGTGAGGCTTATTTGTAGTTTATTGTGAGGTTCACTGTAGTTTATTGTGAGGCTTATTGTAGTTTATTGTGAGGCTTATTTGTAGTTTATTGTGAGGTTTATTTGTAGTTTATTGTGAGGTTCACTGTAGTTTATTGTGAGGCTTAATGTAGCTTATTATTGTTATTAAGTCAGTCAGTTTGGTGTGATCTGATTTTTTGTGTTTGTTGTTTTTCTCTTTTCTCTCCTATATTAGTTTCTCTGATGTTCTTTTTCTCTCTTGATGGTTTAATCGTTTTTCTGTTGTAATCATTTCTTCTCGTTTCTCTCTTAAGCCGCCTGTAGACGTTCCTCACCGCATTCACTCCAGGAGCAGAAACACCCGGGAGGGCAAAACACTCTCAGAGATCAACTGTGAGTGTGTTAGTGTGTGTGTGTGTGTGTGAGTGTGTGTGAGTGTGTGAGCGTGTGAGTGTGTGTGTGTGTGTGTGAGCATGTGAGTGTGTGAGTGTGTGTGTTTGTGAGTGTGAATGTGTGTGAGTTTGATCGTGTGTGTGAGTGTGTGAATGTGTGTGCGTGTGACTGTGTGTGTGTGTGCGTGTGTGTGTGCGTGCGTGTGTGCGTGCGTGTGTGCGTGCGTGCGTGTGTGCGTGTGTGTGTGTGTGCGTGTGTGTGTGTGTGCATGTGACAGTGTGTGCGTGCGTGTGTCTGCGTGCATGCGTGTGTGAATGTGTGTGTGTGACAGTGTGTGTGTGCATGTGTGTGTGTGACAGTGTGTGTGTGTGTGCGTGTGCGTGTGACAGTGTGTGTGTGTGAGAGTGTGTGAGAGTGTGTGTGTTTGTGTGTGTGCATGTGTGTGAATGTGTGTGAGTGTGACAGTGTGTGTGTGTGTGAATGTGTGTGAGTGTGACAGTGTGTGAGTGTGACTGTGTGTGTGCGTGTGTGTGAGTGTGACTGTGAGTGTGACAGTGTGTGTGTGTGTGAATGTGAGTGTGACAGTGTGTGAGTGTGAGTGTGACAGTGTGTGTGTGTGTGTGAATGTGAGTGTGACAGTGTGTGTGTGTGTGTGTGAATGTGTGTGAGTGTGTGTGTGTGTGCGTGTGAATGTGTGTGAGTGTGAGTGTGTATGTGTGTGAGTGTGACAGTATGTGTGTGAGTGTGACAGTATGTGTGTGAGTGTGACTGTGTGAGTGTGAGTGTGACTGCGTGTGTGCGTGTGTGTGTGAATGTGTGTGAGTGTGACAGTGTGTGTGTGTGTGTGCGTGTGTGTGTGAGTGTGTGTGTGTGTGTGTGTGACAGTGTGTGTGTGCGTGTGTGTGTGCGTGTGTGTGTGTGACAGTGTGTGAGTGTGTGTGTGTGACAGTGTGAGTGTGTGTGAATGTGAGTGTGACAGTGTGTGTGTGTGAATGTGTGTGAGTGTGACAGTGTGAGTGTGAGTGTGACAGTGTGTGTGTTTGTGTGTGTGCATGTGTGTGAATGTGTGTGAGTGTGACAGTGTGTGTGTGTGTGAATGTGTGTGAGTGTGACAGTGTGTGAGTGTGACTGTGTGTGTGCGTGTGTGTGAGTGTGACTGTGAGTGTGACAGTGTGTGTGAATGTGTGTGAGTGTGACAGTGTGTGTGTGTGTGAATGTGAGTGTGACAGTGTGTGAGTGTGAGTGTGACAGTGTGTGTGTGTGTGTGTGTGCGTGTGTGTGAATGTGTGTGAGTGTGACAGTGTGTGTGTGTGTGTGCGCGCGTGTGTGTGAGTGTGTGTGTGTGTGTGTGCGTGTGTGTGTGACAGTGTGTGTGTGCGTGTGTGTGCGTGTGTGTGTGTGACAGTGTGTGAGTGTGTGTGTGTGACAGTGTGAGTGTGTGTGTGTGAATGTGAGTGTGACAGTGTGTGTCTGTGAATGTGTGTGAGTGTGACAGTGTGAGTGTGACTGTGTGTGTGTGTGTGTGTGTGTGACAGTGTGTGAGTGACAGTGTGTGAGTGTGACTGTGTGTGTGAGTGTGACAGTGTGTGTGTGTGAATGTGTGTGAGTGTGACAGTGTGTGAGCGTGAGTGTGACTGTGTGTGTGTGTGTGTGTGTGTGAATGTGTGTGAGTGTGACAGTGTGTGTGTGTGTGTGTGTGAATGTTTGTGAGTGTGACAGTGTGTGTGTGCGTGTGTGTGTGTGTGTGTGTGACAGTGTGTGTGTGTGTGTGTGTGACAGAGTGTGTGTGTGTGAGTATGACAGTGTGTGTGTGTGTGTGTGTGTGTGCGTGTGTGTGTGTGTGTGTGAATGTGTGTGCGTGTGACAGTGTGTGTGTGTGAATGTGTGTGAGTGTGAGTGTGACTGTGTGTGTGTGCGTGACAGTGTGTGTGTGATGCTTCCTGAGCTGCAGTTCTTCAGCCAACAGTCCAGTCATAACCAGCCAGTCAGAGCTCAGACCGTGTGCTGACGTCTGTGTTATTACTCATTAGTGTTCTTCTCTCAGTTGACCAGGTGAAGTTTGATCCTCCTTTAAGGAAAGAGACTGAACCTCATCATGATCCAGTGAGTACCACTGCACTTCCAATTCAACCAATCAGCACTCACCACACCGACACACCAGCCAATCAGCTCCCTCCTGCCTCAGTCACGCAAAGTACTGACCAGTAAACAAGAATGAGCTTAAACAAAAAGTAAAGAAAGACATAATTATAATAAAAATAGAACAAAAATAGAATAAAGAAATTTAAAACATAATAAACCCCCCACTCCAAAAACTACAGAGCAACAATAGAAACTACAATTACCACAATCACTCACTCACTCACTGACTCACTCACTCACTTACCCATTCACTCACTCACTGACTCACTCACTCACTTACCCACTCACTCACTGACTCACTCACTCACTTACCCACTCACTCACTTACCCATTCACTCACTCACTGACTCACTCACTCACCCATTCACTCACTCGGTTACCCATTCACTCACTCACTGACTCACTCACTCACCCATTCACTCACTCGGTTACCCATTCACTCACTCACTCACTTACCCATTCACTCACTCGGTTACCCATTCACTCACTCACTGACTCACTCACTCACTTACCCATTCACTCACTCACTGACTCACTCACTCACTTACCCACTCACTCACTTACCCATTCACTCACTCACTGACTCACTCACTCACCCATTCACTCACTCGGTTACCCATTCACTCACTCACTGACTCACTCACTCACTTACCCATTCACTCACTCACTGACTCACTCACTCACCCATTCACTCACTCGGTTACCCATTCACTCACTCACTGACTCACTCACTCACTTACCCATTCACTCACTCGGTTACCCATTCACTCACTCACTGACTCACTCACTCACCCATTCACTCACTCACTGACTCACTCACTCACTTACCCATTCACTCACTCACTGACTCACTCACTCACCAATTCACTCACTCACTGACTCACTCAGTCACTTACCCATTCACTCACTCACTGACTCACTCACTCACTGACTCACTCACTCACTTACCCATTCACTCACTCACTTACCCATTCACTCACTCACTGACTCACTCAGTCACCCATTCACTCACTCACTGACTCACTCACTCACCCATTCACTCACTCACTGACTCACTCACTCACCCATTCACTCATTCACTGACTCACTCACTCGCTTACCCATTCACTCACTCACTGACTCACTCGCTTACTTACCCATTCACTCACTCACTGACTCACTCACTCACTTACCCATTCACTCACTCACTGACTCACTCACTCACCCATTCACTCACTCACTGACTCACTCACTCACCCATTCACTCACTCGGTTACCCATTCACTCACTCACTGACTCACTCACTTACCCATTCACTCACTCACTGACTCACTCACTCACCCATTCACTCACTCGGTTACCCATTCACTCACTCACTGACTCACTCACTCACTCACTTACCCATTCACTCACTCGGTTACCCATTCACTCACTCACTGACTCACTCACTCACCCATTCACTCACTCACTGACTCACTCACTCACTTACCCATTCACTCACTGACTCACTCACTCACTGACTCACTCACTCACTTACCCATTCACTCACTCACTTACCCATTCACTCACGTACCCATTCACTTGCTCACTGACTCACTCACTCGCTTACCCATTCACTCACTCGCTTACCCATTCACTCACTCGCTTACCCATTCACTCACTCACTCACCCATTCACTCACTCACTGACTCACTCACTCACTTACCCATTCACTCACTGACTCACTCACTCACTGACTCACTCACTCACTTACCCATTCACTCACTCACTTACCCATTCACTCACGTACCCATTCACTTGCTCACTGACTCACTCACTCGCTTACCCATTCACTCACTCGCTTACCCATTCACTCACTCGCTTACCCATTCACTCACTCACTTACCCATTCACTCACTCACTGACTCACTCACGTACCCATTCACTCGCTCACTGACTCTCTCACTCGCTTACCCATTCACTCACTCACTTACCCATTCACTCACTCACTGACTCACTCACTCACGTACCCATTCACTCGCTCACTGACTCACTCCCTCGCTTACCCATTCACTCACTCACTGACTCACTCACTTACCCATTCACTCACTCAGTTACCCATCCACTCATTCACTGACTCACTCATTTGCTTACCCATTTACTCACTCGCTTACCTGTTCACTCACTCACTGACTCACTCGCTTACCCATTCACTCACTCACGTACCCATTCACTCGCTCACTAACTCACTCACATACCCATTCACTCACTCACTGACTCACTCACGTACCCATTCACTCACTCACTGACTCACTCACTCACTGACTCACTTACCCATTCACTCACTCACTGACTCACTCACTTACCCATTCACTCACTCACTGACACACTCGCTGACTCACTCACTTACCCATTCACTCACTCACTGACTCACTCACTTACCCATTCACTCACTCACTGACACACTCGCTGACTCACTCACTTACCCATTCACTCACTCACTCACTCACTGACTCGCTCACTTACCCGCTCACTCACTCACTCACTCACTCACTCACTCACTCACTCACTCACTCACTCATTCACTCACTCACCCGTTCTGAGTGTGAGGCGCCCCCTGCAGGTGTGTTCAGTGTAGCTGTGTTTAAAATGTGTGGTAGTTTTTATCAGTGATCTGTAAAACTCTGTCACAGCAGTAGCTATCAAAGAGTGTGAGTGGGCGGAGCCTGTGGGGGACAGTTAGACTGCAGATGGACTAAAACAGAACAAACACACACACACACACACACACACACACACACACACACACCCAAAAACCCACTCTTACCCATAACCCCCTGTTGCCCATAGCCCCGCCCCTGGGCAGTGTGTGTTAACTGGAGTTTTTTGCTGTGTTTACTAAACAGCTCGACTCTGAGGATTTTTTGGACTGTGCAGAGGAAATTTACTACACTGCGAGATCTAACCTGGTATTTCTGCTCTTCTCTGGTTCTGTCTCTCTATTCCGCACCGTCTGCTCGTCTGCTTTAGTGTTCATCATCATCATCATCATCATCATCATCACCGCCGCCGCATCTCATCACCCGCACTGTGTGTGTGTGTGTGTAGTCGTCTCACTCTACTGAAAATCCTTATGTGTGTGTGTGTGTATGGTTGTCTCACTCTGCTGAACATCTTAATGAGTGTTTGTGTGTAATCAAAAGCACTTTTGATGCTGAAGCACTGAATCACTGAGGCACTTTATTTTTAGACACCGTCACAACGAGTTACAGCTACATAGACAGAGTGTGTGTGTGTGTGTGTGTGTGTGTGCGTGTGCGTGCTCCACAGGGACGGTCAGACTGTCCTCTGCAGGTCATGAGTGATTGAGTGAATGAGTGAGAGAGAATGCTGTCTCAGCGAGTGCTGACTCTATATTACACACTCTCTCAGTGTCTGCAGTAACAGTGTTTAAAGAGTTTCCAGAATGATCTGTAGCCCCTGCAATAAATCACTATTACTGTGTGTGGTTGCAAATATTTGTGTGTTAGTATGAGACCTGCTATGAGTGTTGGTGCAAGAGAGTGGGGTCAATTGATGGAGCGAGTGTTGATTAGAATGATGGTGTGAGTGTTGATTAGAATGATGGTGTGAGTGTTGATTAGAATGTTGGTGTGAGTGTTGATTAGAATGTTGGTGTGAGTGTTGATTAGAATGATGGTGTGAGTGTTGATTAGAATGTTGGTGTGAGTGTTGATTAGAATGTTGGTGTGAGTGTTGATTAGAATGATGGTGTGAGTGTTTATTAAAATGTTGGTGTGAGTGTTGATTAGAATGATGGTGTGAGTGTTGATTAGAATGTTGGTGTGAGTGTTGATTAGAATGTTGGTGTGAGTGTTGATTAGAGTGTTAGTGTGAGTGTTGATTAGAATGTTGGTGTGAGTGTTGATTAGAATGTTGGTGTGAGTGTTGGTGTGAGTGTTGATTAGAATGATGGTGTGAGTGTTGATTAGAATGTTGGTGTGAGTGTTGATTAGAATGTTGGTGTGAGTGTTGATTAGAATGTTGGTGTGAGTGTTGATTAGAATGATGGTGTGAGTGTTGATTAGAATGTTGGTGTGAGTGTTGATTAGAATGTTGGTGTGAGTGTTGATTAGAATGATGGTGTGAGTGTTGATTAGAATGTTGGTGTGAGTGTTGATTAGAATGATGGTGTGAGTGTTGATTAGAATGTTGGTGTGAGTGTTGATTAGAATGTTGGTGTGAGTGTTGATTAGAGTGTTAGTGTGAGTGTTGATTAGAATGTTGGTGTGAGTGTTGATTAGAATGTTGGTGTGAGTGTTGATTAGAATGATGGTGTGAGTGTTGATTAGAATGTTGGTGTGAGTGTTGATTAGAATGTTGGTGTGAGTGTTGATTAGAATGTTGGTGTGAGTGTTGATTAGAATGATGGTGTGAGTGTTGATTAGAATGTTGGTGTGAGTGTTGATTAGAATGTTGGTGTGAGTGTTGATTAGAATGTTGGTGTGAGTGTTGATTAGAATGATGGTGTGAGTGTTTATTAGAATGTTGGTGTGAGTGTTGATTAGAATGATGGTGTGAGTGTTGATTAGAATGTTGGTGTGAGTGTTGATTAGAATGATGGTGTGAGTGTTGATTAGAATGTTGGTGTGAGTGTTGATTAGAATGATGGTGTGAGTGTTGAGTGTTGATTAGAATGTTGGTGTGAGTGTTGATTAGAATGTTGGTGTGAGTGTTGATTAGAGTGTTAGTGTGAGTGTTGATTAGAATGTTGGTGTGAGTGTTGATTAGAATGTTGGTGTGAGTGTTGATTAGAATGATGGTGTGAGTGTTGAGTGTTGATTAGAATGTTGGTGCGAGTGTTGATTAGAATGTTGGTGTGAGTGTTGATTAGAGTGTTAGTGTGAGTGTTGATTAGAATGTTGGTGTGAGTGTTGATTAGAATGTTGGTGTGAGTGTTGATTAGAGTGTTAGTGTGAGTGTTGATTAGAATGTTGGTGTGAGTGTTGATTAGAATGTTGGTGCGAGTGTTGATTAGAATGTTGGTGCGAGTGTTGATTAGAATGTTGGTGCGAGTGTTGATTAGAATGTTGGTGCGAGTGTTGATTAGAATGTTAGTGCGAGTGTTGATTAGAATGTTGGTGTGAGTGTTTATTAGAATGTTGGAGTGAGTGTTGATTAGAATGTTGGAGTGAGTGTTGATTAGAATGTTGGTGTGAGTGTTGATTAGAATGTTGGTGCGAGTGTTGATTAGAATGTTGGTGCGAGTGTTGATTAGAATGTTGGTGCGAGTGTTGATTAGAATGTTAGTGCGAGTGTTGATTAGAATGTTGGTGTGAGTGTTTATTAGAATGTTGGAGTGAGTGTTGATTAGAATGTTGGAGTGAGTGTGTTGTGTTGTTACATAGTTGTTGTTGCAGTGCGCTGTTGTTACAGTGTTGTTGCAGTGTTGTTCCAGTGTTGTTGCAGTGTGCTGTGTTGTTACGGTGTTGTTCGAATGTGTTGTGGTGTTGCAGTGTGTTGTGTTGTTTTGGTGTTGTTAGTGTTTTGTGTTGTTACAATATTGTTGTGTTGTTGCAGTGTTGTTGGAATGTGTTGTGTTGTTATGGTGTTGTTGAAGTGTGTTTTGTTGTTAGTGTTGTTGCTGTGTTGTTGCAGTGCACTGTATTGCTACAGTGTTGTTACAGTGTGTTGTGTTACCGTGTTGGAGTGTGTCGTGTTGTTATGGTCTTGGTGTATGCTATGTTATTACAGTATTGTTTCAATGGGTTGTTATTTTGTTATGTAGGTGTTATATTGTGTTGTTACAGTGTTAGAATGTGTTGTGTTGTTACAGTGTTGTTGCAGTGCATTGTGTTTTTATAGTATTGTTGCAGTGTGTTGTTATGGTGTTGTCATAGTGCATTGTGTTGTTACAGGGTTGTTGCAGTGTGTTGTGTTGTTATGGTGTTGTTGCAGTGTGTTGTGTTACTGTGTTGTAGTGTCTCGTCTTATGGTGTTGTTGCAGTGTGTTGTGTTGTTATGGTGTTGTTGCACTGTGTTGTGTTACCGTGTTGTTGTAGTGTCCAGTGTTACGGTGTTGTTGCAGTGTGTTGTGTTGTTATGGTGTTGTTGCAGTGTGATGTGTTGTTATGGTGTTGAAGTGTGATGTGTTGTTATGGTGTTGTTGCAGTGTGTTGTGTTATTGTGTTGTTGCAGTGTGTTGTGTTGTTTCGGTGTTGTTGCAGTGTGTTGTGTTATGGTGTTGTTGCAGTGTGTTGTGTTGTTACGGTGTTGTTGCAGTGTGTTGTGTTGTCATGGTGTTGTTGCAGTGTGTTGTGTTGTTATGGTGTTGTTGCAGTGTGTTGTGTTGTTACGGTGTTGTTGCAGTGTGTTGTGTTGTTATGATGTTGTTGCAGTGTGTTGTGTTGTTACGGTGTTGTTGCAGTGTGTTGTGTTGTTATGGTGTTGTTGCAGTGTGTTGTTATGGTGTTGTTGCAGTGTGTTGTGTTGTTATGGTGTTGTTGCAGTGTGTTGTGTTGTTACGGTGTTGTTGCAGTGTGTTGTGTTGTTATGGTGTTGTTGCAGTGTGTTGTTATGGTGTTGTTGCAGTGTGTTGTGTTGTTACGGTGTTGTTGCAGTGTGTTGTGTTGTTACGGTGTTGTTGCAGTGTGTTGTGTTGTTATGGTGTTGTTGCAGTGTGTTGTGTTGTTACGGTGTTGTTGCAGTGTGTTGTGGTGTTATGGTGTTGTTGCAGTGTGTTGTGTTGTTACGGTGTTGTTGCAGTGTGTTGTGTTGTTATGGTGTTGTTGCAGTGTGTTGTGTTGTTACGGTGTTGTTGCAGTGTGTTGTGTTGTTACGGTGTTGTTGCAGTGTGTTGTGTTGTTATGGTGTTGTTGCAGTGTGTTGTGTTGTTACGGTGTTGTTGCAGTGTGTTGTGTTGTTATGGTGTTGTTGCAGTGTGTTGTTTTGTTGTGTTAATTTCTTCATTACCCCTGAATGAAACACATCTGTGCGGTAGCTGCATTTGTGGCTAACACAAACAGGGTTAAACATGTTTATCTGAGCTAAAACTTCTCTGAATATTTGGATAAATAAAGATGATTTTATAACAACTGAAACATTGATCATGGTGGTCATTAGCAGAAACTGACCATATCTCAGTGGGATGGCACTACTAACACTAGCATCTCATAAACATCTCCGCTGCTAATGTGTCTGCTCAGTGACAGCAATGTGTGGAACCTTTTCACAGTGTATAGAACCTGGTTAAAGAACCTTTTTAAAGAACCTGATTAAATTTTTGTGAGGAGCTGATCCTCCAATACTGTTGCTCACCTACATTTCTATGCTTGCACCTCTTTTCAGGCCAATAGTGAACAGTGTGTTGACCTTTGACCCTTCCTCTGTTTCTGCAGGAGCTGCAGATGGACTTTGGAACAGACTCTCCCACCGGCTCCCTGCTCGGGGGCAATAAGTGAGTTCATGATATTGAGCATGAAGAAATGTGAGGAATTGAGAATGTATACAATAAACATATTACAAAAAAAAATTATCTCAATAAACACACCATCACAATAAACACACTATCACAGTAAACACACCATCACAATAAACACACCATCACATTAAACACACCATCACAATAAACACACCATCACAGTAAACACACTATCACAGTAAACACACCATCACAGTAAACACACTATCACAGTAAACACACCATCACAATAAACACACCATCACAATAAACACACCATCACAATAAACACACTATCACAGTAAACACACCATCACAATAAACACACCATCACATTAAACACACCATCACAATAAACACACCATCACAGTAAACACACTATCACAGTAAACACACCATCACAGTAAACACACTATCACAGTAAACACACCATCACAATAAACACACCATCACATTAAACACACCATCACAATAAACACACTATCACAATAAACACACCATCACAATAAACACACTATCACAATAAACACACCATCACAATAAACACACCATCACATTAAACACACCATCACAATAAACACACCATCACAGTAAACACACTATCACAGTAAACACACCATCACAATAAACACACCATCACAATAAACACACCATCACAATAAACACACCATCACAATAAACACACCATCACATTAAACACACCATCACAATAAACACACCATCACAGTAAACACACTATCACAGTAAACACACCATCTCAATAAACACACCATCACAATAAACACACTATCACAGTAAACACACCATCACAATAAACACACCATCACATTAAACACACCATCACAATAAACACACCATCACAGTAAACACACTATCACAGTAAACACACCATCACAATAAACACACTATCACAGTAAACACACCATCACAATAAACACACCATCACAATAAACACACCATCACAATAAACACACTATCACAATAAACACACTATCACAATAAACACACCATCACAATAAACACACTATCACAATAAACACACTATCACAGTAAACACACCATCACAATAAACACACCATCACAATAAACACACCATCACAATAAACACACTATCACAATAAACACACCATCACAATAAACACAGTATCACAATAAACACAGTATCACAATAAACACACCATCACAATAAACACACCATCACAGTAAAAGGTTTTTAACTGACTGAGGTTTTTAACTGACTGAGGTTTTTAACTGACTTGAGGTTTTTAATTGACTGAGTTTTTTAACTGACTGAGGTTTTTAATTGACTGAGGTTTTTAACTGACTTGAGGTTTTTAATTGACTGAGGTTTTTAACTGACTGAGGTTTTTAATTGACTGAGGTTTTTAACTGACTGAGGTTTTTAATTGACTGAGGTTTTTAATTGACTGAGGTTTTTATCTGACTGAGGTTTTTAATTGACTGAGGTTTTTAATTGACTGAGGTTTTTATCTGACTGAGGTTTTTAACTGACTGAGGTTTTTAATTGACTGAGGTTTTTAACTGACTGAGGTTTTTAACTGACTGAGGTTTTTAACTGACTTGAGGTTTTTAATTGACTGAGGTTTTTAACTGACTGAGGTTTTTAACTGACTGAGGTTTTTAACTGACTGAGGTTTTTAATTGACTGAGGTTTTTAATTGACTAAGGTTTCTAACTGACTGAGGTTTTTAACTGACTGAGGTTTTTAACTGACTTGAGGTTTTTAATTGACTGAGGTTTTTAACTGACTGAGGTTTTTAACTGACTGAGGTTTTTAACTGACTGAGGTTTTTAACTGACTGAGGTTTTTAATTGACTGAGGTTTTTAATTGACTGAGGTTTTTAACTGACTGAGGTTTTTAACTGACTGAGGTTTTTAATTGACTGAGGTTTTTAATTGACTGAGGTTTTTAACTGACTGAGGTTTTTAAGTGACTGAGGTTTTTAACTGACTGAGGTTTTTAATTGACTGAGGTTTTTAACTGACTGAGGTTTTTAACTGACTGAGGTTTTTAACTGACTTGAGGTTTTTAATTGACTGAGGTTTTTAACTGACTGAGGTTTTTAATTGACTGAGGTTTTTAACTGACTGAGGTTTTTAACTGACTGAGGTTTTTAACTGACTGAGGTTTTTAATTGACTGAGGTTTTTAACTGACTGAGGTTTTTAACTGACTGAGGTTTTTAATTGACTGAGGTTTTTATCTGACTGAGGTTTTTAATTGACTGAGGTTTTTAATTGACTGAGGTTTTTATCTGACTGAGGTTTTTAACTGACTGAGGTTTTTAATTGACTGAGGTTTTTATCTGACTGAGGTTTCTAACTGACTGAGGTTTTTAACTGACTGAGGTTTTTAACTGACTGAGGTTTTTATCTGACTGAGGTTTTTAACTGACTGAGGTTTTTAATTGACTGAGGTTTTTAACTGACTGAGGTTTTTAACTGACTGAGGTTTTTAACTGACTTGAGGTTTTTAATTGACTGAGGTTTTTAACTGACTGAGGTTTTTAACTGACTGAGGTTTTTAACTGACTGAGGTTTATAATTGACTGAGGTTTTTAATTGACTAAGGTTTCTAACTGACTGAGGTTTTTAACTGACTGAGGTTTTTAATTGACTGAGGTTTTTAACTGACTGAGGTTTTTAACTGACTGAGGTTTTTAACTGACTGAGGTTTTTAATTGACTGAGGTTTTTAACTGACTGAGGTTTTTAATTGACTGAGGTTTTTAACTGACTGAGGTTTTTAACTGACTTGAGGTTTTTAATTGACTGAGGTTTTTAACTGACTGAGGTTTTTAACTGACTGAGGTTTATAATTGACTGAGGTTTTTAATTGACTGAGGTTTCTAACTGACTGAGGTTTTTAACTGACTGAGGTTTTTAACTGACTGAGGTTTTTAACTGACTGAGGTTTTTAACTGACTGAGGTTTTTAATTGACTGAGGTTTTTAATTGACTGAGGTTTTTAACTGACTGAGGTTTTTAACTGACTGAGGTTTTTAATTGACTGAGGTTTTTAACTGACTGAGGTTTTTAACTGACTGAGGTTTTTAACTGACTAAGGTTTTTAACTGACTGAGGTTTTTAACTGACTGAGGTTTTTAATTGACTGAGGTTTTTAACTGACTGAGGTTTTTAACTGACTTGAGGTTTTTAATTGACTGAGGTTTTTAACTGACTGAGGTTTTTAAGTGACTGAGGTTTTTAACTGACTGAGGTTTTTAATTGACTGAGGTTTTTAATTGACTGAGGTTTTTAACTGACTGAGGTTTTTAACTGACTGAGGTTTTTAACTGACTGAGGTTTTTAATTGACTGAGGTTTTTAACTGACTGAGGTTTTTAACTGACTGAGGTTTTTAACTGACTTGAGGTTTTTAATTGACTGAGTTTTTTAACTGACTGAGGTTTTTAACTGACTTGAGGTTTTTAATTGACTGAGGTTTTTAACTGACTTGAGGTTTTTAATTGACTGAGGTTTTTAACTGACTGAGGTTTTTAATTGACTGAGGTTTTTAACTGACTGAGGTTTTTAACTGACTGAGGTTTTTAACTGACTGAGGTTTTTAATTGACTGAGGTTTTTAATTGACTGAGGTTTTTATCTGACTGAGGTTTTTAATTGACTGAGGTTTTTAATTGACTGAGGTTTTTAATTGACTGAGGTTTTTAACTGACTGAGGTTTTTAACTGACTTGAGGTTTTTAATTGACTGAGGTTTTTAACTGACTGAGGTTTTTAACTGACTGAGGTTTATAATTGACTGAGGTTTTTAATTGACTGAGGTTTTTAATTGACTGAGGTTTTTAACTGACTGAGGTTTTTAACTGACTGAGGTTTTTAACTGACTGAGGTTTTTAACTGACTTGAGGTTTTTAATTGACTGAGGTTTTTAACTGACTGAGGTTTTTAACTGACTGAGGTTTTTAATTGACTGAGGT
>NC_051235.1:125000-137500 GCF_015220715.1 Pygocentrus nattereri | reverse complement strand
CCTACACCGTAACACCCCTGCACCTGTATACCCTACACCCCTACACCTCTACACCCCAACACCCCCTGCACTCCTATATCCCAACACCCCTACACCCTAACACACCTACACCCCAACACCCCTTACACCCATACACCCTAATACCCCCTACATCCCTACACCCAAAAACCCCTACACCCTAACACCCCTACACCCCAGAAGCCCTACACCCTAACACCCCTACACCCCTACACCCTAACACCCCCTACACCCTAACACCCCCTACACCCCTAACACCCTAACATCCCCTACACCCTAACACCCCAAAACCCCTTACACCCCTACACCCCAACATCTCTATGCCCCTACACCCTAACACCCCTACGCCCCTACACCGTAACACCCCTGCACCCATACACCCTACACCCCTGCACTCCAACACCCCCTACACCCTAACACCCCAACACCCCCTGCACCCTAATACCCCCTGCACCCCTACACCCTAACACACCTACACCCCAACACCCCTTACACCCATACACCCCAACACCCACTACATCCCTACACCCTAACACCCCCTACACCCCTGCACCCCTACACCCTAACACACCTACACCCCAACACCCCTTACACCCCAACACCCCCTACACCCCAACACCCCCTACATCCCTACACCATAACACCCCCTACACCCCTGCACCCCTGCACAGTGAGCTGTGATGATCTTAGTCTGAGGTGTTTTTCTTCAGTAAGATGTGACAGACGTTGGCTGGATTGTCCAGTGGGAGTGACAAACTGACCAGCATGATTTTATTGTTTGTTTTTCACACAAAAATCAAGAGAACATTACAGAATCCCGACAAACGACAGTCAAAACTGGACACCCGGACATATATCCTGAAAACTGACCAGGTGAAAACAGGTTGGGTGGCAACCCAGTATGTACAGCAGTGGTTGCTCAGAATTTCAGGGCCAATCTAGTTATTACAGTGATACAAACTGTGGGGTAAGTATATGAGTAAAGAAGAACTAATGAAATATGATAAATATCAGGAAGATATCAGCATTGAATGCTAAGAAGCTGCACAGTAGTGGTGACTCCGTCAGTCTGATTCAGTAAATACTTGCTTATGTAAGTAGGCAAAATGAGCCTGTAGGTGCTAATGAAGTATTCTGTACATATCTGCTGTTATCTTGGCGTATTTGCTTCATAAATACCAAGTACTGTAAAATAAAGTGCTACCAAGTTTTGCTGTGAAACAGTTTGTGTTTTCTGTTGTTGTGTATAAAATAATAATATTAATAATATTATTGAGGTTCAGACGTTTACTCTGAATTTGACAAACTGGTTTATTACAATAAACGTCATGATGTCTGGTCTCAGTTTTCTGTAGTTTTCTCTGCTCATTTATCTGTTAAATGAAAACTCAACAGAATAAATGAATAAACTCTCCAGGTTTTATGCCTTAATTTTCATCACAAGCAGCTCATTGTTTTATTGTACTGTGTAGTTGTGTGTAGTCGGCACTGTTCAGCCATGACGGCTGAAACTGGGCTGTGGTTTAGATTGAAGGCCAGTTTTAATGTAACTGTACAGGCTCAGTTGGGTCATTTCTGACATTAGCATTAGCCATGTGTTTGCTTTCTAATGATGGCATTTCTGTTCTGTCTCAGCGTGAAAAGCTCCACCATCAGGCCTAAATTCCCCCCACCGCCACCCCCCAAGGTAGGGCGCTGAAATATGCTGAAGAAAGTGTGAGGAGTGATTGAGTGAAGAGTGAAAAGTTGTGGTATTGCGAGTCAAAATATGGCACTATATGTATGATATGAATGGATCCAATTGCTGTTCCAGTGTGTAAAGCTGAGGTAAAGCTCCTGTAAACAGGGCGGACAAAGCTCGCTGTGGTTAATTGAGGTTTGCTAATGTTAATCCTGCTAATCCTGATCTTTGTTTTACAGCCGAGACCCAACAACGACCCTTTTGCTGACCACAGTGACCACCAGGGAACCATAAAGCGCTGCCCGGAGGGCCAGAGTCCGACGCGATCAACCAACAACTTGCCCCACCGACCTCCGCCACCACTGCTGCCCCAACACAGCTCCAGCAGCTTAGGTAATGAAGGTAGTCAAGGTGACCATGGTGGCTGGGACGCCCACGCAAGGGATCATGGGAATTGTAGTCAGTATGGAGAATTGCTGCAGTTCGAGGATGAGGATGATGAGGAAGAACATGATGAGGAGGGAGATAGTAAGACTCCAAAATTAAGTCACTCTTCTCCATGTAACCCCCCCAATACCCCACCATCAACAGCCTCCCCACCTCCACACCCCCCATTAGTAACCCCATCAGTATTTCCCATTTCCCCACTTCCTGTCAACCACACCCCAAACCTCACACTGCCACCATTAACACCCCCTCAACAATACCACCAACTTTCCTCAGAGAACCTAAATCTGTGTTTTCTTTCTAAGTGGGCTTGTTGCCGCACAGTATTCCTGTGGTAACCTTTCCAGTAGCCATTAAATGGCTGATTTTTTTCAGCAGAATTCTCTTCTTTTGATGTAAACTAGGTGGTTCTAATCTTAGGTCATGCATATGTAAGCAGTAACCACACCAGTCACAAGTCTGGTGTGGTCTATCCTGATAGAAACTTACAAAGAAAATGCTGACCACCCAGAGAAACCCAATCACCCAGAGAAAGCTGACCACCCAGAGAAACCCAATCACCCAGAGAAAGCTGACCACCCAGAGAAAGCTGACCACCCAGAGAAAACCGACCACCCAGAGAAAACCACCCACCCAGAGAAAGCTAATCACCCAGAGAAAGCTAGCCACCCAGATAAAACCGACCACCCAGAGAAAGCCGACCACCCAGAGAAAGCCACCCACCCACAGAAAGCTGACCACCCAGAGAAAGCCGACCACCCAGATAAAACCGATCACCCAGAGAAAACTAACCACCCAGAGAAAGCTAACCACCCAGATAAAACCGACCACCCAGAGAAAACTAACCACCCAGAGAAAGCCGACCACCCAGAGAAAGCTAACCACCAGGTGGAGCTGCAGGTCTGAGCTGCTCTGAATGTGCAGGTTACTTTACTGTAAAATCAGAGCAGATGTGTTATAGGTTAAGGTGCTGATTTACGTCAGGCTTTATTTCTCCTCCTGCAGCTGCTCAGGAGCTGTAGTTGTTCCATCACGTGATTTGTTTGTTGCTGCAGCTTCTATGATAAAGTGGACTGAAGCTGTTGCGCTGAGTCAGCACTGATGAAAGGTCTGTTGGTCTGCAGGGAATGGAGTGAGTGTGTGTGACGTGACTGTGAGCCTGTGTGTGGAGAGCGAGGCGTCCAGTCTGAGCTCGACTGCCCCCCCACGCAGGGACAGGAAGGACATTCCGGTAACTTCTGCTGAAGATGTAACATTAAAATGTTTTAACGTGTAAAACTCTCAGACTGAGCTGGTGTTTATTTTCTCTGCCTGACTGTTTCATTTTACACAGAAGCCGCTGAGTAATGGCCTCCCGCCGACGCCCAAAGTCCACGTAAGTCCACGTTCACCCTTACAGGACTGACTGAGGCAGTTTTATCACATGCTGTGTTGAGTCCTGATTGTGTGTGTATGTGTGTTGTGCAGATGGGGGCGTGTTTCTCCAAAGTTTTTAATGGCTGCCCACTGAAGATTCACTGTGCTACTTCCTGGATCAACCCAGACACAAGAGGTAAACACCCCATTAATCCCTTAATTCTAAGCCTTACATTCTAAGCCTAAACATAGACAAAAGTATAGTAAACAACACATTAAACCCTAAACTTAAACCCCAAATCTTAAACCCTTACCTTAAAATCTGACTCGAAATTCCTACAGCAGGGATACAGTACACAGTTACTGAACTCTAAACCTTACACTTCTTACCACAAACTCTTAAAACTCATGAAACTCTTATGATAACAGTGATAGTGTTCACTGCGCCTCATGGTCTTTGGTGTAAAGGGGCAGTTTCAGGTCTCTTGATCTGATCATATTTTCTTATCAATGCCCTGCTCTTGTTATAAATAGGAGAGGGACAGTGTAACTAACAATGGAGGGACAGTGTAACTGTAACAGCAGAGGGACAGTGTAACAGTGATGGGACAGTGTAACTGTAACAGTGGAGGGAGAGTGTAACTGTAACAGTGGAGGGACAGTGTAACTGTAACCGTGATGGGACAGTGTAACTGTAACAGTGATGGGACAGTGTAACTGTAACCGTGGAGGGACAGTGTAACTGTAACAGTGGAGGGACAGTGTAACTAACAGTGATGGGACAGTGTAACTGTAACAGTGGAGGGACAGTGTAACTGTAACCGTGGAGGGACAGTTTAACTGTAACAGTGATGGGACAGTGTAACTGTAACCATGGAGGGACAGTGTAACTATAACAGTGATGGTACAGTGTAACTGTAACAGTGATGGGAAAGTGTAACTGTAACAGCAGAGGGACAGTGTAACTATAACAGTGATGGTACAGTGTAACTGTAACAGTGATGGGACAGTGTTACTGTAACAGTGGAGAGACAGTGTAACTGTAACAGTGGAGAGACAGTGTAACTGTAACAGTGATGGGACAGTGTAACTGTAACAGCGGAGGGACAGTGTAACTAACAGTGATGGGACAGTGTAACTGTAACAGCAGAGGGACAGTGTAACTGTAACAGTGATGGGACAGTGTAACTGTAACAGTGGAGAGACAGTGTAACTGTAACAGTGATGGGACAGTGTAACTGTAACAGTGATGGGACAGTGTAACTGTAACAGTGGAGGGACAGTGTAACTGTAATAGTGATGGGACAGTGTAACTGTAACAGTGATGGGACAGTGTAACTGTAACAGTGATGGGACAGTGTAACTGTAACCATGGAGGGACAGTGTAACTAACAGCGGAGGGACAGTGTAACTAACAGTGATGGGACAGTGTAACTGTAACAGTGATGGGACAGTGTAACTAACAGTGATGGGACAGTGTAACTGTAACAGTGGAGGGACAGTGTAACTTTAACAGTGATGGGACAGTGTAACTGTAACCGTGGAGGGACAGTATAACTGTAACAGAGGAGGGACAGTGTAACTGTACCAGTGATGGGACAGTGTAACTGTAACAGTGGAGGGACAGTATAACTGTAACAGTGGAGGGACAGTGTAACTGTACCAGTGATGGGACAGTGTAACTGTAACAGCGGAGGGACAGTGTAACTGTAACAGCGGAGGGACAGTGTAACTGTAACAGTGATGGGACAGTGTAACTGTAACAGCGGAGGGACAGTGTAACTGTAACAGTGGAGGGACAGTGTAACTGTAACAGTGGAGGGACAGTGTAACTGTAACCGTGGAGGGACAGTATAACTGTAACAGAGGAGGGACAGTGTAACTGTACCAGTGATGGGACAGTGTAACTGTAACAGCGGAGGGACAGTGTAACTAACAGTGATGGGACAGTGTAACTGTAACAGCGGAGGGACAGTGTAACTGTAACAGTGGAGGGACAGTGTAACTGTAACAGCAGAGGGACAGTGTAACTGTAACAGTGATGGGACAGTGTAACTGTAACAGCGGAGGGACAGTGTAACTGTAACAGTGGAGGGACAGTGTAACTGTAACAGCGGAGGGACAGTGTAACTGTAACGGCGGAGGGACAGTGTAACTGTAACAGCGGAGGGACAGTGTAACTGTAACAGTGATGGGACAGTGTAACTGTAACAGCGGAGGGACAGTGTAACTAACAGTGATGGGACAGTGTAAGTGTAACAGCGGAGGGACAGTGTAAGTGTAACAGCGGAGGGACAGTGTAACTAACAGTGATGGGACAGTGTAACTGTAACAGCGGAGGGACAGTGTAACTGTAACCTGTGGAGGGACAGTGTAACTGTAACAGCGGAGGGACAGTGTAAATAACAGTGATGGGACAGTGTAACTGTAACAGCGGAGGGACAGTGTAACTGTAACAGTTGAGGGACAGTGTAATTGTAACAGTGGAGGGACAGTGTAACTAACAGTGATGGGACAGTGTAACTGTAACAGCGGAGGGACAGTGTAACTGTAACAGTGGAGGGACAGTGTAACTGTACCAGTGATGGAACAGTGTAACTGTAACAGCGGAGGGACAGTGTAACTGTAACAGCGGAGGGACAGTGTAACTGTAACAGTGATGGGACAGTGTAACTGTAACCGTGGAGGGACAGTATAACTGTAACAGTGATGGGACAGTGTAACTGTAACAGCGGAGGGACAGTGTAACTAACAGTGATGGGACAGTGTAACTGTAACAGCGGAGGGACAGTGTAACTGTAACAGCGGAGGGACAGTGTAACTAACAGTGATGGGACAGTGTAAGTGTAACAGTGGAGGGACAGTGTAACTGTAACAGCGGAGGGACAGTGTAACTAACAGTGATGGGACAGTGTAACTGTAACAGTGATGGGACAGTGTAACTGTAACCGTGGAGGGACAGTGTAACTGTAACAGTGATGGGACAGTGTAACTGTAACAGCGGAGGGACAGTGTAACTGTAACAGCGGAGGGACAGTGTAACTAACAGTGATGGGACAGTGTAACTGTAACAGCGGAGGGACAGTGTAACTTTAACCGTGGAGGGACAGTGTAACTGTAACAGTGATGGGACAGTGTAACTGTAACAGCGGAGGGACAGTGTAACTGTAACCATGGAGGGACAGTATAACTGTAACAGTGGAGGGACAGTGTAACTGTAAAATGTAATAAAGGATGTAATGATCTAAGGGTGGAATGATATAATAATCAGTGATTGACTCACTGCAGCTGATCTGACTGTCAGTTGAACTGACACTGTGGTCACTGTTGTGTCGTTGTTTAGATCAGTATCTGATCTTCGGAGCGGAGGAAGGCATCTACACCTTAAACCTTAATGAGCTTCATGAGACGTCCATGGAGCAGGTGGGAGACCTATTTATTGGAGTGTTTGTTGGTTTATCTGAGTGTGTGATGCTTTATAGGAGTGTGTGGTAATCCACAATTGTTTGGATGTTTACATATGCGTCATGTTTGTACAGATAAATTTGATTTTTACGCTCTTATATATGATCTACAGTGGCTGCAGTGGAGACCTTTATTCCCAAAAACATCAGACAATGATAATAATAAGACAGCGATAAGAGATAATAACCACCAAGAGATAATAAAAGCAGAAGTTAGTAAATTAGTAAACTCTATTAGACTAGACTAGATCACATAAAATCATAAAAAAATGTTTTTACCTTATTAAATTCACTGTTTTTAGGTATATTCCATATTTGCTGCTGCAACACATATCAAAGTATTTGTTTTTAGAGCGTGTTTACACTGTGTTCCATCAGCTGAGTATCAGTCCGTTTCAGGTGAGCCAAGCCCAGAGAAGTCAGAGGTGTTTCAGGACTTTGTTGATGTGACTTCCACTGTGCAGAGTTCAGTCTTACCCTGCCTTTGTGGAAGCAGCGTCAGATGGTGTTAATTAAGTTTTCCCGAAGCCATGCAGTGATACCCGTCACAGGAGCATGCTGATTTTACTAAAAGGCCATGTGAGGGATCAGAGGTCACTTGTGGTTTTGGCCTTTTCCTTTACATACAGATTTCGCAGAATCTCTGAATTAATGTCAGAATCAGTATATATTCACACAAAACAAAAGCCCATAAGGTAAAGCACCAATGTTTGTTTCAGTGCTGTGTGAATGTATATCAAAGTGGGTTTATAAGTTTGGTGTTTTGTTGTTTGTATTGCAGTTGTTTCCACGGAGATGTACGTGGCTGTACGTGATGAACAACACCTTACTCTCCATCTCTGGTGGGAGCAATTGAGCGATCTGGTCTGGAGTTTAAGTGATGTGTGTGTTGTGTTTGTTATGTTAAAGTACGTGTGTTTTCTCAGGTAAAGCATCTCAGCTCTACTCGCACAGCCTGATGGGATTATTCGAACATGCAAGGCAGAGACAGAAGCTTCCTGTCGCCATACCGACACACAAGCTGCCCGACAGAATCATCCCCAGGAAGTTTTCTGTTTCCTCTAAGATTGCAGACACTAAAGGCTGTCAGAGGTGCTGTGTAGGTGAGCACAGCTCGTTCTCCTCACCTCCTCATTTGCTCCTCAACGTTCTGCTGTCCATGTGGCGTTCAGGCAGGATTCACAGAGCAAAGCACTGATTATCACGAATCTGACTGTGTTTATAATCAGAATAATTCACACCGAGACGTTTGAATAGAGATGTTTGTTTTTCAGTGAGGAACCCGTACACCGGTCATAAGTACCTGTGTGGGGCACTACAGGCCACCGTGGTCCTGCTGGAATGGGTGGAGCCAATGCAGAAATTCATGCTGGTCAAAGTGAGTCTACATTGATTTTACTTGAAGTGGAGCTGGAGACGTGGTGGAATTCGGTTTGTTTGGTTTTGGGTTTAAAGTTAGACGATATTTATCATTTTAAATAGAAATGATTTTTGTAAATAACATGAAAAATCAGTCATTTTCAAAAAAGCATCCCCCTAAAATTATAATAATAATTCAGTGGTGTATAGGCCAAATTTCACTGTTTAAAAAAAAAATCTACATTACATAATTTGGCATCACAGTGGTTCTAAATATGGCCCTTCCTGCAGAGCCCACTGATGGCCAGATATATTGAATTGAAATATTTCTGAATGTTCGTCTCTCAGCACTGCGCAAGAACCACATATTGTCGTTTCATTTTCTGTTCATTAATTTTTTAAAGAAAAATTCTTAATTTATTTTTATATATATTTTTATTTATGTTTATTGCAAAAACTATGAAACTGAATCTGTGTTTGTGGGTTTCTTCCAACTCAAACTCCCATTTTGTTCTTTGTAAATTAGAGATTGGGATCTGGTTGGGATGGAGTTAGTGGAATTTTGCAGTAATTGTGTGTGTGTGTGTGTGTGTGTGTGTGTGTGTGTGTGTAGACGCTGGACATCCCCCTGCCCGTTCCTCTGCAGGTGTTTGAGATGTTAGTGGTCCCGGAGCATCTTTATCCTTTCATCTGCATGGCGGTCAGTAAAGGCTCTGAAGTCAGCCAGGTTGTCCAGTTTCAAACACTTGACCCAAACTCCCCTTCACCCTGGAGCACACACTCTGGTAAATAAAGCATCACATACTCTGTTAAACCATCACACACTCCAATAAACCGTCACACACTCCTATAAACCATCACACAGTCCGGTTAATAAACCATCACACAGTCTGGTTAATAAACCATCACACACTCCTATAAACTATCACACAGTCCTATAAACCATCACACAGTCCGGTTAATAAACCATCACACACTCCTATAAACCATCACACAGTCCGGTTAATAAACCATCACACAGTCCGGTTAATAAACCATCACACACTCCAATAAACCATCACACACTGCTATAAACCATCACACACTCTGATACTCTGATTAATGATATGCAGCTCCTGTTATTTTCTGCTTTTTAGTTGTATTTAATGTTTGTGTGTGTGTGTGTGTGTGTGTGTGTGTGTGTGTGTGTGTGTGTGTGTGTGTGTGTGTTTTAGATGCTGCTCAGAGCTGTGTGATCCATCTGACTCAGCTGGAGCGAGACACAATCCTTGTCTGTCTAGACCGTGAGTTTCCTTCACTGTTCACAGCAGCACTGTAGGGGAGCTGTAGAGAGACTGTAGGGGCACTGTAGAGAGACTGTAGGGGCGCTGTAGAGAGACTGTAGGGGAGCTGTAGAGAGACTGTAGGGGCGCTGTAGAGAGACTGTAGGGGTGCTGTAGAGAGACTGTAGGGGAGCTGTAGAGAAACTGTAGGGGCGCTGTAGAGAGACTGTAGGGGTGCTGTAGAGAGACTGTAGGGGAGCTGTAGAGAGACTGTAGGGGTGCTGTAGAGAGACTGTAGGGGAGCTGTAGAGAGACTGTAGGGGCACTGTAGAGAGACTGTAGGGTAGCTGTAGAGAGATTGTAGGGGCGCTGTAGAGAGACTGTAGGGGAGCTGTAGAGAGACTGTAGGGGCACTGTAGAGAGACTGTAGGGGCACTGTAGAGAGACTGTAGGGGCGCTGTAGAGAGACTGTAGGGTAGCTGTAGAGAGACTGTAAGGGAGCTGTAGAGAGACTGTAGGGGAGCTGTAGAGAGACTGTAGGGGCGCTGTAGAGAGACTGTAGGGTAGCTGTAGAGAGACTGTAAGGGAGCTGTAGAGAGACTGTAGGGGAGCTGTAGAGAGACTGTAGGGGCGCTGTAGAGAGACTATAGGTTAGCTGTAGAGAGACTGTAGGGGTGCTGTAGAGAGACTGTAGGGTAGCTGTTGAGAGATTGTAGGGTAGCTGTAGAGAGACTGTAGGGGCACTGTAGAGAGACTGTAGGGGCACTGTAGAGAGACTGTAGGGGCACTGTAGAGAGACTAGGGGCGCTGTAGAGAGACTGTAGGGTAGCTGTAGAGAGACTGTAAGGGAGCTGTAGAGAGACTGTAGGGGAGCTGTAGAGAGACTGTAGGGGCGCTGTAGAGAGACTATAGGGTAGCTGTAGAGAGACTGTAGGGGCGCTGTAGAGAGACTAGGGGCACTGTAGAGAGACTGTAGGGGAGCTGTAGAGAGACTGTAGGGGCACTGTAGAGAGACTGTAGGGGAGCTTTAGAGAGACTGTAGGGGCACTGTAGAGAGACTGTAGGGGAGCTGTAGAGAGACTGTAGGGGCGCTTTAGAGAGACTGTAGAGGCACTGTAGAGAGACTGTAGGGGAGCTGTAGAGAGACTGTAGGGGCACTGTAGAGAGACTGTAGTGATGCTGTAGAGAGACTGTAGGGGCACTGTAGAGAGACTGTAGTGATGCTGTAGAGAGACTGTAGGGGCACTGTAGAGAGACTGTAGGGGAGCTGTAGAGAGACTGTAGGGGCGCTTTAGAGAGACTGTAGAGGCACTGTAGAGAGACTGTAGGGGAGCTGTAGAGAGACTGTAGGGGCACTGTAGAGAGACTGTAGGGGCACTGTAGAGAGACTAGGGGCGCTGTAGAGAGACTGTAGGGTAGCTGTAGAGAGACTGTAAGGGAGCTGTAGAGAGACTGTAGGGGAGCTGTAGAGAGACTGTAGGGGCGCTGTAGAGAGACTATAGGGTAGCTGTAGAGAGACTGTAGGGGCGCTGTAGAGAGACTAGGGGCACTGTAGAGAGACTGTAGGGGAGCTGTAGAGAAACTGTAGGGGAGCTGTAGAGAGACTGTAGGGGCGCTTTAGAGAGACTGTAGAGGCACTGTAGAGAGACTGTAGGGGAGCTGTAGAGAGACTGTAGGGGCGCTTTAGAGAGACTGTAGGGGCGCTTTAGAGAGACTGTAGGGGAGCTGTAGAGAGACTGTAGGGGCACTGTAGAGAGACTGTAGGGGAGCTTTAGAGAGACTGTAGGGGCACTGTAGAGAGACTGTAGTGATGCTGTAGAGAGACTGTAGGGGAGCTGTAGAGAGACTGTAGGGTGTATAGTACAGAGACAGTAGGGACTCTATAGGGAAACTGTAAGGCCATTGTAGAGAGACTGTAGGGGGCGCTGTAGCTGGGTTAGATGATCAGTGTATTTGGCTGTGGTTTCTTCTCTTATGTTTTATTTTGTTCTGCAGATTGTATTAAGATCGTGAACCTGCAAGGTCGATTAAAGTCCAGCAAAAAACTCTCAGCCGAACTGACCTTCAACTTCAACATCGAGTCCGTCGGTAAACACGCTCAGATTTTGTCGCTTTAACCCTCAGAGACCTGCCATGGATTCATTTTTTTCTTTTAAAAGTGTTTTTTCAGAAGCATCTGATCATTAAAATGTATGTATATGTAAACATGTACATGCTTTACTATATGTGTAACGAGGAGTGTGGTAGCGGACGCACACGCGGAGGTAAGCAACTTTTGTTGAGGGCAAATCCAAAATCAGGGTCAAGACAGTCCAGGGTCATAGAGCCAATATGGAGAGAACAATTTACAGACATGAAGACAAACAATAAATGGTTCAAACAGATAGCACGATCAAACAACATCAAACAACAAAGACCAGCCGAGACCAAGTACAAACACAGGGCTTAAATACAACAGGGATAACGAGGGACAGGTGGAAAACAGGTGGAGACAATCAGGGGAGGAGTAACCAAACAAGGGGCAGGACTAGAACACCAAAACAAACACATATGGAAGAACAAAACAAAGGAGCACATGGATTAGTGGGAGGAGCCAACTGTTACATTATGTCTACAGTAAATCAGTGAGTGATATTTAGGGATCTCCATACACATCTGCTGATACTAATGCTGACATGCAGACTTTGATAAAGTGTAGAAATTTATGGAGAGAAATTTGAAAAACAGTGGAAAAGCGTGAAATGCAGTGCACACATGACATCACTGCTCCACAGTGAGCCTAAATGAAGAGCAAGCTTCTGTTCTCACGTCACTTCACCACTTTACTGGAAAACAGTGCACAAGGATCTGCTTTTACAATCAATTGACTTCCTTCACTGGAATGCAGCCATAATAGTAAAAACAGTGAAGTGC
>NC_051235.1:100000-122500 GCF_015220715.1 Pygocentrus nattereri | reverse complement strand
TAGTCCAGATGGGGTCGCAGTAGCAGTTGGGAGAGCAGAGAATCCAGATGACCCTGTCCCCCCGCAAATTCCTCCAGCTCATTCCCAGGGACCCCAAGCCGCTCCCAGGCCAACTTGGAGATGTAATCCCTGCAGTGGGTCCTAGGACGACCCCGGGGCCTTATCCTGGTAAGCCGTGCCTGGTACACCCCCAAAGGGAGGCGTCCAGGGGGCATCCGAATCAGATACCCAAACCACCTCAGCTGGCTCCTCTCAATACGGAGGAGTATCGGCTCTACTCTGAGCTCCTCCCGGATGGCTGAGCTCCTCACCCTATCAAATAGAGTGTAGCCTGCCACCCTGTGAAGAGGCTCATTTCCGCCGCCTGTATCCACGATCTCATTCTTTCAGTCATTACCCACAGCTCATGACCGACAGTGAGGGTCGGGATGTAGACTGAAAACAGAGAGCTTCGCCTTATGGTTCAGCTCTTTTTTCACACCGCCTGTCCCAACCTGCGGCCGATCTCATGATCCCTCTTCCAATCACTCTTGAACAAGACCCAGAGATACTTAAACTCCTCCACCTGGGACAGGTCATTTCCCCTTACCTGGAGTGGGCATGCAATCCTTTTCTGGGCCAAGACCATGGACTTGGAGGTGCTGATCCACATACCAACTGCTTCACACTCAAACCACTCCAATGAGCATTGGAGACAATAATGTGATTCAGCCGAAAGAACAACATCGTCTGCAAACAGCAGAGACGCCACCCTCCAGCCTCCACACATAATGCCCTCCTGACCTCGGCTACACCTTGACACCCTGTCCATGAATATCACAAACAGGAGTGGAGACAGGGCACAACCCTGGTGCAGTCCAACACCAACACTGAAAGAGTCTGACTTAATGCCGAGTATACGAACACAGCTCTCACTCCAGGAGTACAGAGATTGGATGGCCCGGAGTAGTAGCCCTGCCACCCCATACTCCCGGAGGTCCTCCCACAAGATATCACAGAGAACCTGGTCGTAAGCCTTCTCCAAATCCACAAAACACATGTAGACTGGGTTGGCAAATTTCCATGCCCCCTCAACAATCCGGGAGAGGGTGAAAAGCTGGTCCATTGTTCCACGACCAGGACTGAATATGCATTGTTCCTCCTCAAACTGAGGTTCAACTATCAGTCTGAGTCTCCTTTCCAGCACCTTGGTATACACTTTCCCAGTGAGGCTGAGCAGTGTGATACCCCAATAATTGGCACACGCTCTCCGGTCCCCTTTTTAAAAAATGGGGACCACCACCCTGGTCTGCCAGTCCAAGGGTACTGTTTGGGCCATCCATTCCTTAAGGCCTCTTTCTTCAGCTCGATGGCCTCCTTGACCACTGGTGTTCACCAGGGGGTTCTTGTGTTACCGCCCCGACAGGCACCCACAAGCTTTGGGCCACTGCTATGCCTGGCAGCTTCCACAATGGAGGTTTTGAACAGGGTCCATTCAGACTCCATGTCCCCTACCTCCTCCGGGACGTGAGAAAAGCTCTCCCGGAGGTGGGAGTTGAAATCATTCTGAACAGGGGTCTCCGACAGTCGCTCCCAGCACACCCTCACTATTTGCTTGGGCCTTACGGGTCTGACCATCAGTTTTCCTTGCCATCTGATCCAACTCACCACCAGATGGTGATGAGTTGGCAGCTCAGCACCTCTCTTTACTCGAGTGTCCACAACATATGGTCCCAAGTCAGATGAAACGACAACAAAGTCGAACATTGATCTCTGACCTAAGGAGCTCTGGGACCATGTACCCTTATGAACATTCTTTTGTTCGAACTTGGTGTTCGTTATGAAAAATCCATGCCTGGCACAGAAGTCCAATAACAATTCACCATTCGGGTTTAGATCGGGCAGGCCGTTCTTCCCAATCGCCTCTCCAGGTCTCCCAGTCATTGCCAACATGAGCATTGAAGTCCCCCAGTAAGACTATGGAGTCTGTAGGCGGGACCATTTCCAGAACCCCACCCACTCGCTCCAGGAAGGCTGAATACTCTGACCTGTTGTTTGGTGCATAAGCATAAGTTTTCCTCTCTGTGAATTTAATTCATATTGAGGCAAACCTCTCGTCTACCGGAACAAACTCCAACTGCACGGCCGCCAGCCGGGGACTTATGAGTATCCCCACTCCCGCCCGGCGCCTCTCACCCTGTGCAACCCCTGAGTAGGAGAGAGACCAACCCCTATCAAGGAGTTTGGCTCCAGAGCGGACACTGTGGGTGGATGTGAGCCCAACTATATCTAGTTGGTACCTCTCAACCTCCCGCACAAGCTCCGGCTCCTTCCCCCCAGTGAGGTTACCTTCCACGTGCCAAGAGCCAGTTTCTGCCTCAGGGGCCTAGGCCGCCCAGGGCCCCCCTGCAATCTCCCACTGCCTGTGCAGCACTGCAGTTATTATAACTGAATATTGTAACTAGTCACTAATTAATGTCACTAATTAACATCTGTCACAGGTCACACAGGAGATTTCAGACAATACCAGAATATTCAGACTGCTGGGCTCAGACAGGTAACACACACACACACACACACACACACACACACACATCCACACACTCACATATATATAAACACACACACATTTACACACACACACTGTCATACACTAACACTTATACATACACACGCACACACACTCTCACACACTTATACACACACACATACACATGTGAAAATAAATAATGAAAACGTCTTTTTTGTGACCGGGTTTGTAACGTGAATAGAAAGGACCTCAAGGGAAGTGAAGGCGTCACATTGTTTCTGACTGATATTGAGAGTATTTTGGTAGATTATACAGACTCCACCTCCCTCGCCTGATAATCTTGGCCTATGTGCATAATTATAGCCTGCAGGCGTGGCTTCATTTAAAGCTGAATATTCATCTGGTCTAACCCGTTTCAGTGAGACAAAAAAAGTCAAATTTACGATCGCTTATAATTTCATTTACGACGACTGCTTTAGAGTTTAATGATCTTATATTAAGTAGTCCAAGTTTTAGACCTAAGGTGTTAGTGCGATCATCAGAACATGGATATATGTTAATTAGGTTATTTAAACGGGCTGATTGAGTTTTTCTATGATTAAATTTAGTTTTAATTCAGGGCAAAGACACAGTCTCTATAGAGTTGAACTTGGGTGACGCCTCAAGGCGGATTGCAGACGGTTGGTTTAGCCTGTCTGTCTGCAGCCTGGTCCCGGCCTCATACACACTCACATACACACACTCACATACACACACGTACATACACACACACACTTACACACACACATACACAAACACACACACTAACACAGACACACACAAACACACACACTCACACTTATACACAGACACACACACACTCACATACTAACACAGACACACGCCAACGCGCACACACAAACACACACACACTAACACACAGACACACACGCACACAAACACACACTTATGCACAGACACACACGCACACAAACACACACACTTATGCACAGACACACATGTACACACACACACACTCACACACATTCTCTCACACACACACATACATACAGACGCGCACACACACACTCACACGCTCTCTCACACACACTCACACACAAACACATTCTTATACACACACAGTTTAGTCTATGCTTTGCAGCACCTGAGTAACTAAGAGATTTGTGTGTGTGTGTGTGTGTTTGTGTGTGTGTGTTTGTCAGGGTGGTGGTTCTGGAAAGCCGTCCAACGGAAAACCCCACGGCCCACAGCAATCTCTACATCCTCGCCGGCCATGAGAACAGCTACTGAGCTGCACGGCATGCTGGGAGACCAAGCTGACACAACAAGAGCATGTGTTTGAGAAAAACACACATACTACTCACACGCTGCTCAGACTTGACCATCGGGAGACCACCAACCAACCCTCAACCAACCCCCAACCCTCAACCAACCCGACCCTCAACCAACCCCCAACCAACCAACCAACCCCCAACCCTCAACCAACCAACCCCTAACCCTCAACAAACCCCCAACCAACCTACCCTCAACCAACCAACCCTCAACCAACCAACCCCTAACCCTCAACAAACCCCCAACCAACCTACCCTCAACCAACCAACCCTCAACCAATGAACCCCCAACCCTCAATCAACCAACCCTCAAGCAACCCTAACCCTCAACCAACCCCCAACCCTCAACCAACCAACCCCCAACCCTCAACCATCCAACCCCTAACCCTCAACCAACCAACCCTCAACCAACCAACCCCTAACCCTCAACCAAACCCCAACCAACCAACCAACCCTCAACCAACCCTCAACCAACCAAACTCCAACCAGCTGACCCTTACCCAACCAACCGACCCCCATCCAACCAACCCTTTACCCCCAGCCAGCCAACCCTCAACCTCCAACCAACTAACCGACCAACCAACCTCTTCAACCAAACACAGACCAACCTGAACTCTGCAGAGTCACCACTACACACTCTTACGCACTATACAGTGTAACACACTATACAGTGTAACACACTGTAGACGAATGCTACACTACACCATACAGTACACACACACACACATACACACATATATATATATATATATATATATATATATATATATATAGTAACGCTACACACTTTACACTGGACTCTACGGTACTCAGAGTTCAGCTCCATCTCTTGCTGAACACATCTGATCCAGTGGTTGAGGGTCTTCAGGAGTGTCTGATCCAGGTGTGTCCAGTCATGGTCCTGCAGGGCGTTTGTTCATTTACCTGTTTAGTCACACCTGATTCATGTCAGCAGTTATAACCTCTCCAACTACAGAGCCATAATTCAGTTGCTGACCTTCAGCCTTACTGTCCAATATGTGTCATGAATTATTCACATTAAATGACTGTGTAACTTTTGTAGTTCTGAGAATGAAGAAGTTGAGTTTAGAGAATGAAGAGTTTACAGGGTTAGCAGCTGGGCTTACATTTTGTTTCCTGCCCTATCACACCTGGACCAACTTTAAAGGCCTTATAATTCCCTTCCCCAGACTCCGCCCACCAGAAGTGTTCTGTCACAGCTGCTGTTGTGATGAGACATTTTACAGAAACCTGATAAAACCCCACTGAACCTAATGAGAAACTGTAGAACAGACTCGGTTTATATCACAATACCTACATTTAGAGTCGGTTATTCATTCAGCCCAATGAGAAACTGTAGAACGGACTCTGTTTATATCACAATACCTACATTTAGAGTCGGTTATTCATTCAGCCTAATGAGAAACTGTAGAACGGACTCGGTTTATATCACAATACCTACATTTAGAGTCGGTTATTCATTCAGCCTAATGAGAAACTGTAGAACAGACTCGGTTTATATCACAATACCTACATTTAGAGCCGGTTATTCATTCAGTCTAATGAGAAACTGTAGAACAGACTCGGTTTATATCACAATACCTACATTTAGAGCCGGTTATTCATTCAGCCTAATGAGAAACTGTAGAACGGACTCGGTTTATATCACAATACCTACATTTAGAGCCGGTTATTCATTCAGCCTAATGAGAAACTGTAGAACAGACTCGGTTTATATCACAATACCTACATTTAGAGCCGGTTATTCATTCAGCCTAATGAGAAACTGTAGAACGGACTCGGTTTATATCACAATACCTACATTTAGAGTCGGTTATTCATTCAGCCTAATGAGAAACTGTAGAACGGACTCGGTTTATATCACAATACCTACATTTAGAGTCGGTTATTCATTCAGTCTAATGAGAAACTGTAGAACGGACTCGGTTTATATCACAATACCTACATTTAGAGTCGGTTATTCATTCAGTCTAATGAGAAACTGTAGAACGGACTCGGTTTATATCACAATACCTACATTTAGAGTCGGTTGTGCATTCAGTCTAATGAGAAACTGTAGAACGGACTCAGTTTATATCACAATACCTACATTTAGAGTCGGTTATTCATTCAGTCTAATGAGAAACTGTAGAACGGACTCGGTTTATATCACAATACCTACATTTAGAGCCGGTTATTCATTCAGCCTAATGAGAAACTGTAGAACGGACTCGGTTTATATCACAATACCTACATTTAGAGTCGGTTATTCATTCAGTCTAATGAGAAACTGTAGAACAGACTCGGTTTATATCACAATACCTACATTTAGAGCCGGTTATTCATTCAGTCTAATGAGAAACTGTAGAACGGACTCGGTTTATATCACAATACCTACATTTAGAGTCGGTTATTCATTCAGTCTAATGAGAAACTGTAGAACGGACTCGGTTTATATCACAATACCTACATTTAGAGCCGGTTATTCATTCAGCCTAATGAGAAACTGTAGAACGGACTCGGTTTATATCACAATACCTACATTTAGAGTCGGTTATTCATTCAGTCTAATGAGAAACTGTAGAACAGACTCGGTTTATATCACAATACCTACATTTAGAGCCGGTTATTAATTAAGTCTAATGAGAAACTGTAGAACGGACTCGGTTTATATCACAATACCTACATTTAGAGTCGGTTATTCATTCAGTCTAATGAGAAACTGTAGAACGGACTCGGTTTATATCACAATACCTACATTTAGAGTCGGTTAAACTGTAGAACGGACTCATCAGGGTTCCGTGAAGTTTGTCTAATTTCTCAACAGTAGCTATGAAACACCACATTAGTGGGCGGAGCCTGGAGATAGTAATTGTACTGAAGTTTCGAATTTGAGTAAAGTCTAACATTAAGCATACACACTCACTCAGAGACACACACACTCACTGACACACGCACTCAAACACACAAACTCACACACTCAAACAGGCACACACACACGCTCACACTCACACATTCAAACACACACACTTATCCAGCTGTTTCAGACGAATCAGACTGTTTGTTTGTTTGTTTGTTTGTTTGTTTGTAGTATTAGCTGACTGCGGGTACTGATTTAAGGGCTTTTTTAGGAAAACAGCTGAAGTGCCCATTTTCAACATTTGCCTTTTCAGTGTCTCTTTTTATGTCTGTTTTTATTTAGTGTAATGTTTTTATATGGAACCAAATGCTGTTTTATTTAACAACTTTGAAATTGTCATGGCTTTTAGATGTGTGGTCTGCACTCACGGTGAATTTGCACAGTTTTATAGTGTTTGTGTATATTTAGGTGGACATTTGTCTATAAAAACACCTAGAGAACAAATAAAGGAATCTGCTGTAAATCTGCTGATGTATGAATCTGCATTAAATCAAATGTTTCCTACACAGAAAGCATGAATGACAGACTCATTTGTTCAGGAGTGTGTGTGTCTGAGTGTGAGTGTGTGTGAGTCTGTGTGTGTTAGTGTGTGAGCATGTGTGTGTGTGTTAGGGTTTGTGTGTTAGTGTTTGTGTGTGTCTGTTATTTTGAGTGTGTGTGTGTGTGTCTGTGTGTGTTAGTGTGTTAATGTGTTTGTATTATAGTGTGTTTGTGTTTTAGTGTTTCAGTGTGTTACGGGGAGCGAGGAGGTGGACACATGCAGAGATAAGCGAGATTTATTAAGGGCAAATCCAGGGTCATAGAGCCAACACGGAAGGATTGGGGGACAGACATGACAGACAAACCAGAATCAAACATATAAACAAAGACCACTACAACCAACACCAGAACAACCAACAAAGACCAGCAACCAGACGGGAAAACACAGGGCTTAAATACATAAGGGTAATTAGGGACAGGTGGAGACAATCGGGGCAGAGTCATGAAACAAGGGGGCAGGACTAGAAAACTAAAACAAATGCACATGGAAGATCAAAACAAAGAGGCACATGGAGTAGTGGGAAGAGCCAACAGTTACATAGTGTTATAGTGTTTGTGTTTTAGTGTTTGTGTTATAGTTTTTTTAGTGTTATAGTGTTTGTGTTAGTGTTTATGTTATGGTGTTGTAGTGTTATCGTTTTAGTGTTAGTGTTATAGTGTTACAGTGTTTGTGTTATAGTGTTTGTGTTATAGTGTTTGTGTTGTTGTGTTGTAGTGTTGTGTTGTCATAGTGTTGTGCTGTTGTGTTGTAGTGTTGTGTTGTCATAGTGTTGTGTTGTTATAGTGTTGTGTTGTAGTGTAATGTTGTAGTGTTATAGTGTTAGCGTTAGTGTTGTGTTATAGTGTTTGTGTTGTGTTGTAGTGTAGTGTTGTTAGTGTTGTAGTGTTAGTGTTATAGTGTTGTGTTATATTGTTGTAGTGTAGTGTTGTAGTGTTAGTGTTATAGTGTTGTGTTGTCATAGTGTTGTGTTGTAGTGTTGTCATAGTGTTTGTGTTGTCATAGTGTTAGTGTTAGTGTTTGTGTTGTCATAGTGTAGTGTTGTAGTGTTGTGTTGTTGTGTTGTCATAGTGTTTGTGTTGTCATAGTGTTGTGTTATAGTGTTTGTGTTTTAGTGTTTGTGTTGTTGTGTTGTCATAATGTTGTGTTGTCAGTGTTTGTGTTGTCATAGTGTTGTGTTGTAGTGTTAGTGTTATAGTGTTGTGTTGTAGTGTTGTGTTATAGTGTAGTGTAGTATTTGTGTTGTAGTGTTAGTGTTATAGTGTTGTGTTATAGTGTAGTGTTGTGTTGTCGTGTTGTCATAGTGTTGTGTTGTAGTGTTGTGTTATAGTGTAGTGTTGTTGTGTTGTCATAGTGTTGTGTTGTAGTATTTGTGTTGTAGTGTTAGTGTTATAGTGTTGTGTTATAGTGTAGTGTTGTGTTGTCGTGTTGTCAGTGTTGTGTTGTAGTGTTGTGTTATAGTGTAGTGTTGTTGTGTTGTCATAGTGTTGTGTTGTAGTGTTTGTGTTGTAGTGTTAGTGTTATAGTGTAGTGTTGTCGTGTTGTAGTGTTGTGTTATAGTGTGGTGTTGTGTTGTAGTATTTGTGTTGTAGTGTTGTGTTATAGTGTAGTGTTGTTGTGTTGTCATAGTGTTGTGTTGTAGTGTTTGTGTTGTAGTGTTAGTATTATAGTGTTGTGTTGTGTTGTAGTGTTGTGTTATAGTGTGGTGTTGTTGTGTTGTCATAGTGTTGTGTTGTAGTGTTAGTGTTATAGTGTTGTGTTATAGTGTAGTGTTGTGTTGTAGTGTTAGTGTTATAGTGTTGTGTTATAGTGTAGTGTTGTGTTGTTGTCATAGTGTTGTGTTATGATTAGTATTTTTTATACTTTGATCTTTTACCGTTGGCCGCGCTGTGAGCCACCGTCACTCTGAGTGCTCCCAGTGTTAGTAAAGGATGAACTGATGGACTGAAACTGCTTGATTTCGTTTAGGCCAGTGAATGAAGAATCGGATCTTTTATCTGAGCCGAGCCATTCTGAATCGACTCTCTGAGACGATCCGGAACGCCCTTCTCTGTGTAAACCGCCAGGCTGTGTCTGTAAAAGTCCTCCGCCTGTTAAAGGTGTAAAATGTCCTGCAGGTCAGAAACCGAACCGCTCAATAATCGGATTTAGCGAATCTGTGTAATCGGGCGTGAAGCCGTTAGTGCAGCTGCACTGCCAAGGTACGCTGAGGGACTTTTATACTGAAAGCGGAATCCAGACGGAGTTTTATATGCGCGTGTGTGTGTGTGCGCGCCCAGCCCAGCTCAGCTCAGCTCAGCTCAGCTCAGCTGTCTCTCAGAGAGCGGTACCGTCCCGGTCCGGTATGAGTGTGTTCAGGTCGGATCTGTTCAGCGGGATGGTGGCGATCGTGACCGGAGGAGGAAGCGGAATCGGAAAGGCCATCGCAGCGGAGCTGCTGCAGCTAGGTCTCACTCTCCGTCTCACTCTCCGTCTCACTCTCCGTCTCACTCTATTAAATTCGGTTACACTCCGTGACTGGGCTGAACCGAAATGAACCGAACTGTCCTGCTTTTCTACATTATTGAGTTAAACGACTCGCTGATGATCCGAGTCAGTTACAGCGAAAACTCCCTGAACTTGTCAGTGAACTTTAACCTTCAACCAAAACCGCTTTCCTCTGTACTACCCTGCTGGAAAAGGACCATTAGAAACCAATAGGATTGCTTTCTAATGGGAACTGGCTTAATGGGCTCTAGTGGACACCACTAGTTTGCTGTAGAACACCTTTAGAACCCATTTAGAATCAGCCACTGGTTAAAGCATTAGTCATTTCCACTGAGATCAACCTGTGAAAACAGACAAAGCACACGTGGCCGGTGACCGGCTGGGTCTGACCCTTCAGCAGGATAGGGTGCACTCAGTTCTGCACACACACACACACACTCACACAGACTCACACTCACACAGTCTCACACAGTCATACTCACACACAGACTCACACTCACACAGTCTCACACAGTCACACTCACACACAGACTCACACACAGACACACACACAGACTCACAGTCTCACACAGTCATACTCACACACAGACTCACACAGACTCACACTCACACAGTCTCACACAGTCACACTCACACACAGACTCACACAGACACACTCTCACACAGACTCACACTCACAGTCTCACACAGTCACACTCACACAGACTCACACAGACACACTCACACACAGACACACACTCACACAGACTCACACTCACACAGTCTCACAGTCATACTCACACACAGACTCACACAGACTCACACTCACACAGTCTCACACAGTCACACTCACACACAGACTCACACTCACACAGTCTCACACACTCACACAGTCACACTCACACAGACTCGCACACAGACACACACACACAGACTCACACAGTCTCACACAGACTCACACACAGACACACTCACACAGTCTCACACACTCACACAGTCACACTCACACAGACTCGCACACAGACACACACACACAGACTCACACAGTCTCACACAGTCACACTCACACACAGACTCACACACAGACACACACACACTCACACACACACTCACAGTCACACTCACACAGACTCACACAGTCACACTCTCACACAGACTCACACTCACACAGTCACACTCTCACACAGTCTCACACAGTCACACTCTCACACACAGACTCACACTCACACAGACTCACACAGTCACACTCACACAGACACACACAGACTCACACACAGACTCACACTCACAGTCTCACACAGACTCACACTCACACAGTCACACTCTCACACAGACACACACACAGACTCACACACAGACACACACTCACACAGACTCACACTCACACAGTCTCACACAGTCACACTCACACACAGACTCACACACAGACACACTCACACACAGACACACACTCACACAGACTCACACTCACACAGTCATACTCACACACAGACTCACACTCACACAGTCTCACACAGTCACACTCACACACAGACACACACACAGACTCACACAGTCTCACACAGTCACACTCACACACAGACTCACACACAGACACACACACACACAGACTCAGTCACACTCTCACACAGACTCACACAGACTCACACTCACACAGTCTCACACAGTCACACTCTCACACAGACTCACACTCACAGTCTCACACAGTCACACAGACTCACACTCACACAGTCACACTCTCACACAGACTCACACTCACACAGTCTCACACAGTCACACAGACTCACACACAGACTCACACTCACACAGACTCACACAGTCACACTCACACACAGACACACACTCACACACAGACTCACACACAGACTCACACTCACACAGTCTCACACAGACTCACACTCAGTCACACTCTCACACAAACACACACACAGACTCACACAGACTCACACTCACACAGTCTCACACAGTCACACTCACACACAGACTAACACACTCACACACAGACACACACACACACACTCACACAGACACACACTCACAGACTCACACAGTCTCACACAGTCACACTCTCACACAGACTCACACACAGACACACATTCACTCACACAGACTCACACACACACACACACTCTCACACACACTCACACAGTCTCACACACACTCACACACAGACACACACACACTCTCACAGACACACACAGACTCACTCAGACTCACACACACTCACACAGACTCACACACTCACAGACACACACAGACTCACACACACACACACAGACTCACACACATTTACACAGAGTCAAACACACACACAGACTCACACACTCACAGACACACACACACAGACTCACACTCACACAGACACACACTCACACAGACACACACACAGGCTCACACTCACAATATGACTCACTCCGACTCACACTCACACAGACTCACACTCACACAGACACACACAGACTCATACTCACACAGACTCACACACAGAGACACACACTGACACAGACACACTCACAAGGACGCTCACACAGACACACACACAGACTCACAGACACAGACATTCACTCACACAGACACACACTGACACAGACACTCACACAGACACAGACATTCACTCACACAGACTACACAGACTCACACTCACACAGACACACACACAGACACACTCACACAGACACACACACACACAGACACACTCACACAGACACACAGACATTCACTCACACAGACTACAGACTCACAGACACACTCACACACACACAGACACACACACATACACACACACTAACTCATTAACTCACACACTGACACACACACTCAAACACACACAGACACAGACGTTGCGTGTAGCTCTCACCAAAATCACCAGCACAGAACACAAAGCACAGCGTCCGCTCTTACACTGACCAGCTCTGTCCTCACCAGCCAGACCACTCACAGCCAGATATATCAATCCCAGCAATCAGTCACGCTAAAAGACCTTCAATTAAAACCTCTTTGTTAAAAGCCCTTCAGCTCCTTCACTGTTTTTGTGTTTGTGTGAGGTCCTCTTAGATGGTCCTCTGCTGCTCTGTTCAGGATGCAGTGTGGTCATTGCCTCTCGAAGGTTGGAGCGTTTGGAGGCCGCGGCTGAGGAGCTGAAGCGCTGTACCCCTGAATTGTCCAGGCCACTCCAGGTCACCTCCATTCGGTGTAACATCCGCAATGAGGACGAGGTTCTGATCTGATCAGTTTTAACTACAAAGCACGTTTCTAACGGTCACTGTAATGGAGTAACTGGTTCAGAGTCATCGTTCAGGCCATGACTGTATCTGAAGTGTGTTTTCAGGTGCTGTTTCTAAATGGGTCTCACAACTCACTTGTGATTGACAGGTAAAGAATCTGGTGGCATCCACGCTGAAGCTGTACGGCCGGATAGATTTTTTGGTGAATAACGGCGGCGGTCAGTTCAGCAGTCCAGCGGCCAGCATGAGTCTGAAGGGCTGGAAGGCCGTCATCGACACAAACCTCACGGGAACCTACCTCTGCTGCAAGGAGGGTCAGTGATGTATAGTTAAGGCATTGGGCAGTTAGACAATTGGCAGTTAGAGCCTCATTTCACACTTCTCTCATTCACATTAATGTCCAGAGGAGATTAATTCACATTCCGTTTACAGTTGGACACGAAAATGCATCTTAAGTGCGTGTACATTTCTTTATCATCAATTGGCTCTCCAATCTGCCTGACAGAGGAGTGGACTTTTAATAAGGGCTGGACATCAGCTGGACTGAAAGAATTGCAGTTTCTTCATTCAGTCAGTCACTATCCACCACTATTCACTTAAGCAACCTAACCATCATACAGCTGAATGAACCAGCTTAACAATCATAGAGCTTCACACTAACCAGCTTAACCATCATAGAGCTCCACACTAACCAACTTAACCATCATAGAGCTCCACACTAACCAGCTTAACCATCATAGAGCTCCACACTAACCAACTTAACCATCATAGAGCTGAATGAACCAGCTTAACCATCATAGAGCTCCACACTAACCAGCTTAACCATCATAGAGCTTCACACTAACCAGCTTAACCATCATACAGCTCTACACTAACCAGCTTAACCATCACAGAGCTCCTCACTAACCAACTTAACCACCATAGAGCTGAATGAACCAGCTTAACCATCATAGAGCTCCACATTAACCAGCTTAACCATCATAGAGCTCCACACTAACCAGCTTAACCATCATAGAGCTCCACACTAACCAGCTTAACCATCATAGAGCTCTACACTAACCAGCTTAACCATCATAGAGCTCCTCACTAACCAACTTAACCACCATAGAGCTGAATGAACCAGCTTAACCATCATAGAGCTCCACATTAACCAACTTAACCACCATAGAGCTGAATGAACCAGCTTAACCATCATAGAGCTCCACATTAACCAGCTTAACCATCATAGAGCTCTACACTAACCAGCTTAACCATCATAGAGCTCCTCACTAACCAACTTAACCACCATAGAGCTGAATGAACCAGCTTAACCATCATAGAGCTCCACATTAACCAGCTTAACCATCATAGAGCTCCACACTAACCAGCTTAACCATCATAGAGCTCCACACTAACCAGCTTAACCATCATAGAGCTCTACACTAACCAGCTTAACCATCATAGAGCTCCTCACTAACCAACTTAACCACCATAGAGCTGAATGAACCAGCTTAACCATCATAGAGCTCCACATTAACCAGCTTAACCATCATAGAGCTCTACACTAACCAGCTTAACCATCATAGAGCTCCTCACTAACCAACTTAACCACCATAGAGCTGAATGAACCAGCTTAACCATCATAGAGCTCCACATTAACCAGCTTAACCATCATAGAGCTCTACACTAACCAGCTTAACCATCATAGAGCTCCTCACTAACCAACTTAACCACCATAGTGCTGAATGAACCAGCTTAACCATCAAAGAGCTCCACATTAACCAGCTTAACCATCATAGAGCTCCACACTAACCATCTTAACCATCATAGAGCTCCACACTAACCAGCTTAACCATCATAGAGCTCCACACTAACCAACTTAACCATCATACAGCTGAATGAACCAGCTTAACCATCATAGAGCTCCGCACTAACCAGCTTAACCATCATAGATCTCCACACTAACCAGCTTAACCATCATAGAGCTCCACACTAACCAGCTTAACCATCATAGAGCTCCACACTAACCAACTTAACCATCATAGAGCTCCACACTAACCAGCTTAACCATCATACAGCTAAATGAACCAGCTTAACCATCATAGAGCTCCACACTAACCAACTTAACCATCATAGAGCTCCACACTAGCCAACTTAACCATCATAGAGCTCCACACTAACCAGCTTAACCATTATAGAGCTCCACACTAACCATCTTAACCATCATAGAGCTGAATGAACCAGCTTAACCATCATAGAGCTCCACACTAACCAGCTTAACCATCATAGAGCTCCACACTAACCAGCTTAACCATCATAGAGCTTCACACTAACCAGCTTAACCATCATACAGCTCTACACTAACCAGCTTAACCATCATAGAGCTCCTCACTAACCAACTTAACCACCATAGAGCTGAATGAACCAGCTTAACCATCATAGAGCTCCACATTAACCAGCTTAACCATCATAGAGCTCCACACTAACCAGCTTAACCATCATAGAGCTCCACACTAACCAGCTTAACCATCATAGAGCTCTACACTAACCAGCTTAACCATCATAGAGCTCCTCACTAACCAACTTAACCACCATAGAGCGGAATGAACCACCTTAACCATCATAGAGCTCCACATTAACCAACCTAACCACCATAGAGCTGAATGAACCAGCTTAACCATCATAGAGCTCCACATTAACCAGCTTAACCATCATAGAGCTCTACACTAACCAGCTTAACCATCATAGAGCTCCTCACTAACCAACTTAACCACCATAGAGCTGAATGAACCAGCTTAACCATCATAGAGCTCCACATTAACCAGCTTAACCATCATAGAGCTCTACACTAACCAGCTTAACCATCATAGAGCTCCTCACTAACCAACTTAACCACCATAGAGCTGAATGAACCAGCTTAACCATCATAGAGCTCCACATTAACCAGCTTAACCATCATAGAGCTCCACACTAACCATCTTAACCATCATAGAGCTCCACACTAACCAGCTTAACCATCATAGAGCTCCACACTAACCAACTTAACCATCATAGAGCTCCACACTAACCAACTTAACCATCATACAGCTGAATGAACCAGCTTAACCATCATAGAGCTCCACACTAACCAGCTTAACCATCATAGAGCTCCACACTAACCAGCTTAACCATCATAGAGCTAAATGAACCAGCTTAACCATCATAGAGCTCCACACTAACCAACTTAACCATCATAGAGCTCCACACTAACCAGCTTAACCATCATACAGCTAAATGAACCAGCTTAACCATCATAGAGCTCCACACTAACCAGCTTAACCATCATACAGCTAAATGAACCAGCTTAACCATCATAGAGCTCCACACTAACCAGCTTAACCATCATAGAGCTCCACACTAACCAGCTTAACCATCATAGAGCTCCACACTAACCAGCTTAACCATCATAGAGCTAAATGAACCAGCTTAACCATCATAGAGCTCCACACTAACCAACTTAACCATCATAGAGCTCCACACTAACCAACTTAACCATCATAGTGCTCCACACTAACCAGCTTAACCATCATAGAGCTCCACACTAACCAACCTAACCATCATAGAGCTGAATGAACCAGCTTAACCATCATAGAGCTCCACACTAACCAGCTTAACCATCATAGAGCTCCACACTAACCAGCTTAACCATCATAGAGCTTCACACTAACCAGCTTAACCATCATACAGCTCTACACTAACCAGCTTAACCATCATAGAGCTCCTCACTAACCAACTTAACCACCATAGAGCTGAATGAACCAGCTTAACCATCATAGAGCTCCACATTAACCAGCTTAACCATCATAGAGCTCCACACTAACCAGCTTAACCATCATAGAGCTCCACACTAACCAGCTTAACCATCATAGAGCTCTACACTAACCAGCTTAACCATCATAGAGCTCCTCACTAACCAACTTAACCACCATAGAGCTGAATGAACCAGCTTAACCATCATAGAGCTCCACATTAACCAACCTAACCACCATAGAGCTGAATGAACCAGCTTAACCATCATAGAGCTCCACATTAACCAGCTTAACCATCATAGAGCTCTACACTAACCAGCTTAACCATCATAGAGCTCCTCACTAACCAACTTAACCACCATAGAGCTGAATGAACCAGCTTAACCATCATAGAGCTCCACATTAACCAGCTTAACCATCATAGAGCTCCACACTAACCATCTTAACCATCATAGAGCTCCACACTAACCAGCTTAACCATCATAGAGCTCCACACTAACCAACTTAACCATCATAGAGCTCCACACTAACCAACTTAACCATCATACAGCTGAATGAACCAGCTTAACCATCATAGAGCTCCACACTAACCAGCTTAACCATCATAGAGCTCCACACTAACCAGCTTAACAATCATAGAGCTCCACACTAACCAGCTTAACCATCATAGAGCTAAATGAACCAGCTTAACCATCATAGAGCTCCACACTAACCAGCTTAACCATCATAGAGCTCCACACTAACCAGCTTAACAATCATAGAGCTCCACACTAACCAGCTTAACCATCATAGAGCTAAATGAACCAGCTTAACCATCATAGAGCTCCACACTAACCAGCTTAACCATCATACAGCTAAATGAACCAGCTTAACCATCATAGAGCTCCACACTAACCAGCTTAACCATCATAGAGCTAAATGAACCAGCTTAACCATCATAGAGCTCCACACTAACCAGCTTAACCATCATAGAGCTCCACACTAACCAGCTTAACCATCATAGAGCTAAATGAACCAGCTTAACCATCATAGAGCTCCACACTAACCAACTTAACCATCATAGAGCTCCACACTAACCAGCTTAACCATCATACAGCTAAATGAACCAGCTTAACCATCATAGAGCTCCACACTAACCAACTTAACCATCATAGAGCTCCACACTAGCCAACTTAACCATCATAGAGCTGAATGAACCAGCTTAACCATCATAGAGCTCCATACTAACCAACTTAACCATCATAGAGCTCCACACTAACCAGCTTAACCATCATACAGCTGAATGAACCAGCTTAACCATCAACCACCCTCAAGCCCTCCTTCTCATCTCCGGTGACTTCAACCATGCTTCTCCGTCCTCCACTCTGCCCACCTTCACCCAGTATGTAACCTGCCACACCAGAGACAATAAAATCCTCGACCTGTTTTATGCCAACACAAAGGAGGCATATAGGTCATCACCCCTTCCTCCCCTGGGAAGATCTGATCACAACCTGGTTTGTCTCCTGCCTGTGTACAAACCTCTTGTAGAGAGGGAACCAGCAGTCACCCCCACAGTAAAGAAATGGTCTGAGGAACCTGAAGAGGCTCTGAAGGACTATTTTAATACAACGGTGTGGGAAGTGCTGTGAGATCATGAGGAGGAGGACATAGACAGCCTCACACACTGCGTAACGGACTATGTGAACTTCTGCGTGGAGAACACTGTACCCACCAGGACTGTACGGTGTTTCTCTAACAGCAAGCCGTGGATTAACCCCGACATAAAGGCTCTTCTGAAGGAGAAAAAGAGGGCCTTTAGATTAGGGGATAAGGAGGAGCTGAAAGCTGTGCACAAGGAGCTGAGGAGGAAGATCCGTGAGGGCAAAGCTGGCTATAGGAGGTTTCATACGCCTATTTTAATGCTGGTTATGAACAAAAGGACCAAACTACACAGATTTAAACTAAGACACAGTGTTTATCGTACGGAGAAAATTCTCACGTCTGTGTGTCTTTAGTCTCTCGTCTCAGTCGCTTGGCTTTTTCCCATAACTCTTTGGTGTCTGAACCCCCCCAACAGAAATCGGGACGCTTACCCCTAGACGAGAACACTAAACTGAGGGTAGGGCTGAGTGGGAGGGGCGAGGGGGGATATGGGACTAATCATTAAACAATGGAGTGACTGACCTTTGCTCTGTTGTTGATCTTTGGTCCTAATGGCAGTGTACAGTGCATGGATGCAGAAGAACGGGGGGGTCATTGTTAACATCATCGCCGATATGTGGAGGGGCTTTCCCGGCATGGCGTGAGTTCACTGTGTACACCTGGTCATCTTTACTGATTTATTATTAGAGTCCTTTCACACTTCACTACTGTATTAGCAGTTCAGGCTGATCTCAGATCAGTTGATTGATTGATTGATTGATTGATTGATTGTTTCAGCCACACAGGTGCTGCCCGCTCTGCAGTGGACAATCTGACTAAAAGTCTGGCCATTGAGTGGGCGGACAGTGGAGTCAGGATCAACTCTGTGGCCCCGGTACGAGAAACTAAACAGAATCTGGAATAATAAAGTATTTATACTCAGTTAAGTGACACTGAATGAGCCGGACAGCTTCTCTGATCTGATCTGAGCTCAGCCTCAGCCTCGGCCTGAGACTCAGCCTCAGACTCGGCCTGAGACTCAGCCTCAGACTCGGCCTGAGACTCAGCCTCAGACTCGGCCTGAGACTCAGCCTCAGACTCGGCCTGAGACTCAGCCTCAGACTCGGCCTGAGACTCAGCATCAGACTCGTCCTGAGACTCAGCCTCAGACTCGGCCTGAGACTCAGCCTCAGACTCGGCCTGAGACTCAGCCTCAGACTCTGCCTGAGACTCAGCCTCAGACTCAGACACTGTAAATCTCACTGTTACTGTTCCAACGTCTCCTTCAGTATTTTAACTCCAGAACCCTTAACGGCTGCACTCTGTGAGGGGACTGTGTGTGTGTGTGTGTGGATTGTGTATATTGTGATCATTGTGTGTGTGTGTGAGTGTGTTTGTGGATTGTGTATATTGTGATTATTGTGTGTGTGTGTGGATTGTGTATATTGTGATCATTGTGTGAGTGTGTGTGTGTGAGTGTGTTTGTGGATTGTGTATATTGTGATTATTGTGTGAGTGTGTGTGTGTGTGTGATTATTGTGTATATTGTGATCATTGTGTGTGTGTGTTTGTGGATTGTGTATATTGTGATTATTGTGTGTATGTGTGGATTGTGTATATTGTGATCATTGTGTGTGTGTGAGTGTGTGTGTGTGTGGATTGTGTATATTGTGATCATTGTGTGTGTGTGTGTGTGTGTGTGTGTGTGTGTGTGTGTGATTATTGTGTATATTGTGATCATTTTGTGTGTGTGTGTGTGTGTGTGTGTGTTTGTGGATTGTGTATATTGTGATCATTGTGTGTGTGTGTGTGTGTGTGTGTGTACAGGGGACAATCTTCTCTAAAACTGCGATGGAGAACTATAAGGATCTCGGTCCCATGATGTTCCAGAAAGCTGTTCCATCAATCCCAGCAAAACGCTTGGGCTTCCCTGAGGAGGTGAGTGAGAGGCAGAGAGGCAGAGAGACAGAGAGAGAGAGAGACAGAGACAGAGAGAGAGAGAGAGAGAGAGACAGAGAGAGAGAGAGAGAGAGAGACAGAGACAGAGAGAGAGAGAGAGAGAGAGACAGAGACAGAGACAGAGAGAGAGAGAGAGAGAGAGAGAGAGAGAGAGACAGAGACAGAGAGACAGAGACAGAGAGAGAGAGACAGAGAGAGAGAGAGAGAGATTTTGTGTGTGTGTGGATTGCATATGTTGTGGTCGTGTGTGTGTGTGGATTGTGTATGTTATGGTTGTGTGTGTGTGTGTGTGTGTGTGGATTGTGTATGTTGTGGTCGTGTGTGTGTGTGTGTGTGGATTGGGTATGTTGTGGTCGTGTGTGTGGATTGTGTATATTGTGGTCGTGTGTGTGTGTGGATTGTTTATATTGTGGTCATATTGTGTGTGTGTGTGTGTGTGGTCAGGTGTCTCCTGCCGTGTGCTTCCTGCTCTCTCCGGCTGCCTCCTTTATCTCCGGAGCGACGCTGAAGGTGGACGCAGGACAGAGTCTGTATAACGTAGTGTGGCAGATACCAGGTAACCACGGCAACATGCCCTAACAACACTGTCCACACAGTAACACAGTATAGCACCTCACAGACCAGTACACCATCACTAACCCCTCCCCCCGTCTCTCTCTCTCTCTCTCTCTCTCTCTCTCTCTCTCTCAGATCACTCAGCGTGGCCAGTGGCTCCTGAAGGAGAGAACGTAAACGCTCTGAGAGAAATTTTGAACAATCTCAAATCTAAACTATAAATTACAGCTGTAATTCTCTGAGTGGCCTGCAGGGGGCGCTGAGAGAATAGACTGAGTGAATGAATTAAAGCCTCAGGTGGAGGTTTTTGTAATTACACCTTAAACTGATCTGATCAGTCAGGATAATCTGTCATCAGATTATAATATAATGATTAATCGGGATAACTTGTCATGAGGTTATAATATAATGATCAGATTATACTATCGTGTTGTTGTTATTATTATTATTATGGGATTGTAGAGCTGATTGATCATATATTGAAGTCCTAAAAGTGAATTTGTTCAATTTAAACTGATTAAACATCGTCTGTCAGTAATTAGGGTCACTGATATAGTGGCCCTAAAGACTGTGGGGCGAATGGGACTGGACAGAGCTCTGTTTTTTATGAGTGCTAAAACGCTGGACGTTGATGGCCTGCCTGTGTTTTATCGTGGACTTTTTAGAAGTTGGAGTTTTTTTAGCATGTCTGGAATGAGCAGCACCTCATTACACTGGCTTCTAGAGGAACCTGTTATTCATGGGTCTCGGTTGGACCTAAGTCTTTAGGGCCACTAAGGAGTCTCTGAATGAACTGGAGGCGAAGTGAACCAGCCCTTGTCCTCCTTCTTTAGGTAGACAGAGGACGGCCTGTGGTAACCAGTGCAGTTGGTCCCAAAAAAAGTCCACCAGCAGTGCCTGCAGGTCAGCTAGAAGATTTGGTGGGGGATCTACACAAGCCAGTTTGTGCCATAAAAAGGAAGCAACAAGGTTATTAACAACGAGAACCCGTCCCCGATAAGACAGCTGAGGCACTAGCCAGTTCCATCTGCTGAGTCGTCCCTTCACTTTCTCAACTGCACCCTCCCAGTTTTGCTTTACATGCTCACTGTCCCCCAAATACACTCCCAGATATTTAAACCCACCCGTCCTCCATGACAATCCAGGCAGTGTAGGTTCCCCACCAGTCCAATCGCCCACTAGAACAGCCTCACTTTTACTCCAGTTCACTTTAGCAGACGAGAGATTCCTAAAATCATTTAAAACATCCACTAAAATGTCCACATCCCTCTGTGAGCTGGTTAAAACCACGAGATCGTCCGCATAGGCTGAAACACAGACAGGTTGGCTACAGTTTGGTGCACCAAGGCCAGAGATCTTCTCTCTCAGCTGGCACAGGAGAGGCTCGATTGATAACGAGTACAACATGCCAGAGAGAGCACAGCCCTGTCTGATGCCTCTGCTGACTTTAAAAGGAGCACACAAACCACCGTTAACTTTGAGCACACTCTCAATGTCACTGTACAAAACCTTGATCATGGCTATAAAACCTGGGTTGAACCCAAAGTTCTCTGGAACTTTCCACAGATATCCATGCTCAACCCGGTCAAATGCCTTTTCCTGGTCTAA
>NC_051235.1:65000-95000 GCF_015220715.1 Pygocentrus nattereri | reverse complement strand
TCTTCAGCTTCCACCATCTAATCTTTGGCTCTGTCTTCACTCTCTTCCTCTTCTTTGTTTCTAATCTCATTCTACAGACAACCACCCTATGCTGCCTTGCTACACTTTCCCCTGGCACCACTTTACAATCTCCAATCTCCTTTAGGTGGCATCTCCTGCTAAGGATATAATCCACCTGTGTGCACCTCCCTCCACTCTTGTATGTCACCCTGTGTTCTTCCCTCTTCTGAAAATACGTGTTCACCACAGCCATTTCCATTCTCTCTGCAAAATCTACAACCATCTCTTCCGCATTTCTGTCTTTCACACCATACATACCCAGCACCTCTTCATCCCCTCTGTTCCCTTCACCAACCATTGAAGTCTGCACCAATCACCAATCTCTCCTCTCTAGGGACACCATCTACCACTTCATCCATCTTACTCCAAAATTCCGCTTTCTCCTCTAACTGACAACCAACCTGTGGTGCACATGAACTGACAACATTCAAAATCACACCATCAACCTCCAACTTCAGGCTCATGATCCTGTCTGACACTCTCTTTACATCCAGAACACTTTTCCCAAGCTTCATTTAGGATTATCCCTACTCCATTTCTCTTCCTCTCTACACCATGATAGCACAGTTTGAATCCACCTCCAATGTTCCTGGCCTTGCTTCCTTTCCATCTGGTCTCCTGGACACACAGAATATCTACCTTCCTTCTCTCCATCATGTCTGCAAGCTCTCTGCCTTTACCAGTCATTGTCCCTCTGTTCAGAGTCCCTACTCTAACCTCCACACTCCTGCCTTTCCTTCTCTCTCGCTGCCGTCTAACCCGCCTTCCTCCTCTCCTCTTTGATGGTCTTTGACCTACAGTAGTCCAATTTCCACCGGCACCCTGCTGGTCAACAGCACCGGAGGCGGTCATTGTTAACCCGGGCCTCGACCGATCCGGTTTAGCATCATATTCGTGATCCGCGTGATAGTTTAGCACAAGTTTTATGCCGGCTGTCCTTCCTGACGCAACCCTCACCATTTATCCGGGCTTGGGACCGGCACCAGAAGTACACAGAGTGCACCCCAACAACAACAACAACAACAACAATAATAATAATAATAATAATTGATGCTGTTGTTTTTTCTGCAGCTGTTATAGATTTAGAGGTTTACAGAATCGATTCTTTTCGGCTGTCCGATTCAACGATATATGTTTATTCTTGAGTGTGTCAGTATTAATTGGTATTAGTCTTTATCAAAAATATATTAACAGTGTTACTGAATATTAGTGACCATTCCGCAGAGTTAGCCTTATAAGTCACATATTCATTTTTGCGAGCTGAAGGAAAATGAAGGGATGAGGAGGCGGAGAGAGGAATCGATCTTCAGTCTGGCGGTGGTCTCGTGGTCTACAGTGTCGTATTTAACGCTGCGAGACGGAATTGTGTAAAAACAGAAGCGGCTTAGAAAATCTATGGATGAATGGATGAATGGATGGATGGATGGATGGATGGATGGATGTTCCAGTTTGATTATGAATCGATTTATTTCGTCCTGTGAATCGGTTCGTCTGTTATACTGAAAAGAACCGATACTAAAGAACCGATTCGTTTCCGAGTCCAGGCATCGCTGCAGCACGCGGAGAGCCTTGGATATGAGGTGAGTGGCAGTCCGATCAATAAAATGATCAATCAGTTATCCGATCACTCGTCGTACAGTATCTGTATGATGGAGCTTCAGCCGCAGCGGTGCTGATGTGTGAATGCGCTGCTTCAGTGTTTCTCGCTAAAGCAGCGACGCCCATTCATGCTCATGAGCTCGGACTGCACTGGGTTTACTGGGTTAACTGGAGCAGATCCAGTTCAGACGGGCATTCAGGACTGATAGGAGATCAATGCTGTCTGATTAGCTATTATCATTTACTGTAGACGTGGTTTCAGTGGGAGTGTTGATGGAATTTTCCGTTCCACCTTAAATGCAGCAGTTACATTCTGGCACTTCAAGCAGTAGAACGTAATAGCTGCAGCATTTAAGGCGGAACGTAAAATTCCAAAACGAAACTGAAGAATAAGCTCTCTGAGCTGGGCTAATTACCAGCACACAGTTAGGCTTCTTCAGCGCATGTTCACCGGCAGGGTCCCTCCATCATGTTCCAGGAGGAACCCACCCTGCTCTCTCGCCTTAGTTTAAGCTGGGATCTGAAGCTCTGCTGTGGGGTGATTGTCACTGACTCCTCTGTTTGATGGACCTGCAGGGTTTTTGGGATGGAGGGGGAATCGGGCCCGGAGGTCGTCACCCCGGTGCTGCGCAGGCCAGGGGAGGTGGAGGAGACCACCAGAACACGGAAAAAGAAGAAGAAGAAAAAGGAGATCATCTACTGCTCAGAGGCGGAGGACCAGGATGAGGGCGAGGGGTCAGCAGTAATAGGAGAGGGCGAGGGGTCAGAGGGAATGGATGGAGCCCTCAGCTCCCCGCCGGGAGAAGGTGAGAGAGAAACAGACGCTTGGGTTTCACTGTGTTTGTTGTTTCACAGTGTTTGTTGTTTCATTGTGTTTGTTGTTTCACTGTGTTTGTTATTTCATTGTGTTTGTTGTTTCACTGTGTTTGTTGTTTCACAGTGTTTGTTGTTTCACAGTGTTTGTTATTTCATTGTGTTTGTTGTTTCACTGTGTTTGTTGTTTCACAGTGTTTGTTGTTTCATTGTGTTTGTTGTTTCATTGTGTTTGTTGTTTCACAGTGTTTGTTGTTTCATTGTGTTTGTTTCATTGTGTTTGTTGTTTCACTGTGTTTGTTGTTTCACAGTGTTTGTTGTTTCATTGTGTTTGTTGTTTCACTGTGTTTGTTGTTTCACAGTGTTTGTTATTTCATTGTGTTTGTTGTTTCACAGTGTTTGTTGTTTCACTGTGTTTGTTGTTTCACAGTGTTTGTTGTTTCATTGTGTTTGTTGTTTCATTGTGTTTGTTGTTTCAGTGTTTGTTGTTTCATTGTGTTTGTTGTTTCATTGTGTTTGTTGTTTCAGTGTTTGTTGTTTCACAGTGTTTGTTGTTTCACAGTGTTTGTTGTTTCTCTGTGTTTGTTGTTTCACTGTGTTTGTTGTTTCACTGTGTTTGTTGTTTCATTGTGTTTGTTGTTTCACTGTGTTTGTTGTTTCACTGTGTTTGTTGTTTCATTGTGTTTGTTGTTTCACTGTGTTTGTTGTTTCATTGTGTTTGTTGTTTCATTGTGTTTGTTGTTTCACTGTGTTTGTTGTTTCACAGTGTTTGTTGTTTCACTGTGTTTGTTGTTTCACTGTGTTTGTTGTTTCACAGTGTTTGTTGTTTCATTGTGTTTGTTGTTTCAGTGTTTGTTGTTTCATTGTGTTTGTTGTTTCACAGTGTTTGTTGTTTCAGTGTTTATTTTTTCACTGTGTTTGTTGTTTCACAGTGTTTGTTGTTTCACAGTGTTTGTTGTTTCTCTGTGTTTGTTGTTTCACTGTGTTTGTTGTTTCACTGTGTTTGTTGTTTCATTGTGTTTGTTGTTTCACTGTGTTTGTTGTTTCACTGTGTTTGTTGTTTCATTGTGTTTGTTGTTTCACTGTGTTTGTTGTTTCACTGTGTTTGTTGTTTCATTGTGTTTGTTGTTTCATTGTGTTTGTTGTTTCACTGTGTTTGTTGTTTCACAGTGTTTGTTGTTTCATTGTGTTTGTTGTTTCACTGTGTTTGTTGTTTCATTGTGTTTGTTGTTTCATTGTGTTTGTTGTTTCACTGTGTTTGTTGTTTCATTGTGTTCGTTGTTTCACTGTGTTTTGTTGTTTCATTGTGTTTGTTGTTTCACAGTGTTTGTTGTTTCATTGTGTTTGTTGTTTCACAGTTTGTTGTTTGTATTATTTCACATTGTTTGTTTTACAGTGTTGTTTCAGTGTTTTCTCATTGTGTTTGTTGTTTTACAGTGTTTGTGTTGGGTGTTTCACAGTGTTTGCTGTTGCACAGTGTTTGTTTTACAGTGTTTGTTGTTTCACAGTGTTTGTTGTTTGTGTTTGTTTTATGGTGTTTGTTTTATGATGTTTGTTGTTTCACTGTGTTTGTTGTTTGTATTTGTTATTTCACAGTGTTTGTTGTTTTGCAGTGTTGTTTCAGTGTTTGTTGTTGTTTCAGTATTTGTTGTTTCTCAGTGTTTGTTGTTTCACAATGTTTGTTTTATAGTTTGTTTCCCAGTGTTGTTTGTCGGTGTTGATTTTAAGTGTTTTGTTTTTGGATGTTTGTTGTTTTACAGTGTTTGGTGTTTTTAGGTGTTTTGCTGTTGGGTGTTTTACAGTGTTTTTTGTTTTCAGGTATGTAGTTTTTTGGGTGTTTGTTGTTTGTAGGTGTTTTATTTTCTGATTGTTGTTTTTACATGTTTTGTTTTTGGGTGTTGCCTGTTTTATAGCACATGGTGTTTTTAGGTGTTTAACAGTGTTTTGTATTTGGTTGTTTGTTGTTTCGAGGTGTTTTGTTTGGGGTGTTTGTTGTTTTACAGTGTTTGGTGTTTGTAGGTGTTTGTTTTAGTGTGTGGTGTTTGTAGGTGTTTTGTTTTTGCGTGTTTGTTGTTTCCAGGTGTTTTTGGGTGTTTGGTGTTTTACAGTGTGTGATGTTTTTGGCCTTTTGTTGTTTTTAGGGTTAGGGTTGGTTTGTTTCTGTGTGTTTTTGTTTGTATTGGGTAGCTGTTGATGTTAGTTGCTGGTTTTGAGTCTTTAAATTTTCTGTTGGTGTTTGTTGTGTTTTGGATGTTGGTGATGATTGTTGGTTTATTTTATTATTGAGCAGATGTTGATGTTTTTCACAGCTGTGTGGGTTGTGTTTTTTGATGTTTGTTTATGTCTGTATTGAGCAGATGTTGATGTTCTCCACAGCTGGGTGGGTCATGTTTGTTTATGTCTGTATTGAGCAGATGTTGATTTTCTCCACAGCTGGGTGGGTCTTGGTTTTTTGGTGTTGGAGGTGTTTGTTTTTGTCTGTATTGAGCAGATGTTGATGTTCTCCACAGCTTGGTGGGTCTTGGTTTTTTGGTGTTGGAGGTGTTTATGTCTGTACTGAGCAGATGTTGATGTACTCCACAGCTGGGTGGGTCTTGGTTTTTTGGTGTTGGAGGTGTTTGTTTATGTCTGTATTGAGCAGATGTTGATTTTCTCCACAGCTGGGTGGGTCTTGGTTTTTTGGTGTTGGAGGTGTTTATGTCTGTACTGAGCAGATGTTGATGTACTCCACAGCTGGGTGGGTCTTGGTTTTTTGGTGTTGGAGGTGTTTATGTCTGTACTGAGCAGATGTTGATGTTCTCCACAGCTGTGTGGGTCGTGTTTGTTTATGTCTGTACTGAGATGGTGATGTTTTCCACAGCTGTGTGGGTCGTGTTTGGTTATGTCTGTACTGAGCAGATGTTGATGTTTTCCACAGCTGTTTGGGACCCTCCTGCAGACGGCCGTTTCGTGACTCTTACGGGAACAATCACTCGGGGGAAGAGGAAGGGCGAGCTGGTGGAGATTCGGCTGACCCTCACCGAGCGGGAGCTGAGGGACATGGCTCGTTCTAAAGAGCGTCTGGATGAGGAATGTGAGGGTCCAGGACCCCGGCATGCTGTGTGCAGGCTGGAGGCGGGACGGGGTCCACATGTGCTGCTCTGGAGCCTGTCCTGCTTGCCCTTCATCTTCCTGCTGGCCTTCATCACTTCATTCTACTATGGCACCCTGACCTGGTACAACATCTTCCTGGTGTTCAATGAGGACCGCACGTTCCTACACAAGGTGCTGGTCTGTCCCCTGCTGGTGCTGAGCTACCCGCTGCTCATGGTGCTGCTGTGTGTGGGTGTAGCGGCGTACGCAGCGGCCACTCAGCTGTCCTGGAGCATCGGGGCGTGGTGGCAGGCGGTGGGCGACCTGGAGAAAGGCGTGTGCGGGTGGGCCTGCGGCAAACTGGGACTAGAGGACTGCGCCCCCTACAATGTGGTGGAGCTGCTGGACTCGGACACGCTGTCCGGAACGCTGCAGAGTCGGCGGGAGGAGACGTCCTCCGTGTGAAATCCTCCAGGAGACACTTTACCCACAATGCCCCTCTCAGCTCTGCAGTGCTGGGCTCTTATTTTCTCTTAAGGTGCTACGAGTCATTTTAAACTATGCCACTCACTTTACATGTTTATGTTAAATATTTATGCATTTATTTATTTATTCATTCTTTTGCTGCTTTTGATACTGTGTTAGAAAGACCACACTGCGGTCAGTGTTGGTCAGTAATACAGAGTCGTGTGTAACGGTTCTCCTGGTTATGAAAACGTGTTGTTTGTGGTGATCTCTTTGTCTTATGGTGCTTTTTTTATAGGCTCAGCACAACTGATCGAGTTATTGATGAACGTCAATAAAGAGCAGTTTGTCTGAATCTGATCAGGACCTGGTTTTACCCAGAACCTCTTTGTTTTTACTGTAATTCATTTTCACACCTTTTACATGTGGTCTTACTTTAATACATACACACACACACACACACACACACACACACACACCCTTATACACACAAACACTCACCACTCACAAACACATCACTCACACTCCACACAGTTCAGGAACTTTTTCACTTCTTATTTCACTTTTCCTTCTTGTACTAAGGGACTGTGGAGTAAACAGCGGGAAAAGGCGGGGAACGCGGTTCTCGCAAGATTGGACAAGAGTCGGTGCGTGTTACAAGACAGGATTCAGAATCTGACAATCTGATTATCAGATTATCAGATTATCATTATCAGAGTATCAGATTATCAGAGTATCAGATTATCATTATCAGAGTATCAGATTATCAGAGTATCAGATTATCAGAGTATCAGATTTGCGAATCAGTCATACCCGAATAATAATAATAATAATGATTATATTATTATTAGTATTATTGTTATTATTATTATTATTATTAATAATATTATTATTAAGAGTTCAGACTGTCGAATCTGCGCCGCGGGTAACTGCGCTAGCTGAGCTGAACCCGCCGACTGTCTGCTGGTTTGTTTACGGAAGAACCGGACAGTAAGTCCGCGGCCTGGCCAGCTGTTCGCCGCTGTTCGCCGCTGCTCTGAGGAGGAGGAGGGTGGTGGTGGTGGTGGTGAAGAAGACTCTGAGAAAGTGAAAGTGGGATGAAGAGCTGGGTTTTCCCCGCCACAGCGCCGCTTTCTGTTTCCTCTGCTCCACCGCGCTCCTGAGAGACGGCGCCGCGGAGGCTCTCCTGAAGCCCAGCTCAGCTTCTCGCCTTCGGCCTGAGAATGTCCGCCTCGCCCGGCTGGGGCTGCGGGAGGTGGGTCTCCGGGAACGCTCTGCAGCTCAGTCGGAAGGTGAGTGAAAAACGGCAGAGTACAGTAACGAAGTAAATGAAATTAGTTTCTGTACTTAAGTGTTTTTTTCCGTGTACTTTACTGAAGTATTTCCATTTTGTCCGACTTTTCACTAGTAAAGGAAACTCATTTGTGACCCTGTGATTAGAGCACGTTTTATTGAGCTTAAACTCGTAACTCAGTTGCATTAATTACTCTTTTAGTACTTTTACTTTATACTTAAGTACATTTGAAGGGAAATACTTTAGTATTTTTACTCAAGTGGAGGTCTAAAGGGAGGAGCTTCTACTTTTACTGGAGTGATATTCTACCCTGAGTATCTGCTCTAACTCCAGTACATGGTTTGTGGCTTCGTCCACCACTGGAAAAAACCTAGAACAGCGTTTCTTCCGGAGCTCTGCTAGTGACGTCATGTATAAATAAACATAAAATGTGTGGCCACACCATATTAACGCATGGGAACGAGATCCTACATAGCAGGCACAATTATTAGGCAGGCGAGTATGTTGACCATGTCATCATTGTCGTGCATATTGTCCAGCTCCCAGCTGTATGAAGCTAAAGCAGACCAGGTGGTGTGTGTTAGTGTAGTGACGGGGGATGTGGTCTAAGGACATGGACACCCTTCTTCTTTCAGAGGGATGCAGCACTCTTTAAAAGGCTAAGATATCGAGGCGTGGCCACAGAACCATCAAATGCTTGGCTGCAAATAGTCAACAGGGTCACAAGAAACGTGTTGAGAAAAAAAAAAACACCACTGCTGTGTTTCCTGTCTCTGTAGGTCTGAACAGTCTGAGCTGGTTGGTGTTGGTGGTCACTGCTGTGTTTCCTGTCTCTGTAGGTCTGAACAGTCTGAGCTGGTTGGTGTTGGTGGTCACTGCTGTGTTTCCTGTCTCTGTAGGTCTGAACAGTCTGAGCTGGTTGGTGTTGGTGGTCACTGCTGTGTTTCCTGTCTCTGTAGGTCTGAACAGTCTGAGCTGGTTGGTGTTGGTGGTCACTGCTGTGTTTCCTGTCTCTGTAGGTCTGAACAGTCTGAGCTGGTTGGTGTTGGTGGTCACTGCTGTGTTTCCTGTCTCTGTAGGTCTGAACAGTCTGAGCTGGTTGGTGTTGGTGGTCACTGCTGTGTTTCCTGTCTCTGTAGGTCTGAACAGTCTGAGCTGGTTGGTGTTGGTGGTCACTGCTGTGTTTCCTGTCTCTGTAGGTCTGAACAGTCTGAGCTGGTTGGTGTTGGTGGTCACTGCTGTGTTTCCTGGCTCTGTAGGTCTGAAAAGTCTGAGCTGGTTGGTGTTGGTGGTCACTGCTGTGTTTAATGTCTCTGTAGGTCTGAACAGTCTGAGCTGGTTGGTGTTGGTGGTCACTGATGTGTTTCCTGTCTCTGTAGGTCTGAACAGTCTGAGCTGGTTGGTGTTGGTGGTCACTGCTGTGTTTCCTGTCTCTGTAGGTCTGAACATTCTGAGCTGGTTGGTGTTGGTGGTCTCTGATGTGTTTCCTGTCTCTGTAGGTCTGAACAGTCTGAGCTGGTTGGTGTTGGTGGTCTCTGATGTGTTTCCTGTCTCTGTAGGTCTGAACAGTCTGAGCTGGTCTAGGAGGAGCGATGGCTGATGGGATGTGTCTGCTGGTGACCAGTGTGGTGGAGGCTCTGAGTCAGGAGGAGTGTAGAACCCTAAGGTACCTGTGCTCAGACCTTCTCTCGGCTGACTGCGCTGAGGATTGCAGAGGAGCCCTGATCACTCTCACGACGCAGACTGTCCACTCACGGCCCGGAGACGCCGTCCTGAAGGAGGTCCTCTTCCGACTGAACCGCTTCGACCTTCTGAGGAGGCTTCTGGGAGCCACCAGGAAAGATGTGGAGGAGATGCTGAAGACGAGGGGGCGTGTTCTCTCAGATTACAGGTAACTCACTGCAACGTTATGGCCGGTTCCCTATCAGATTACACATAATTATCTTTAGGTTAGTGTCTGATATGGGTTTCAAAGGGTTCTTTGAGTTTTCATAGTTCTATATAGAGCCATATTCTTACTAAAGGACTTACTAAACTCTGCTAAAGAACCGTCTTTTTTAAGAGCATAGACAACAATTAATAGATAATAATTCACCTGTCAGACTTATTTTGGTCTTAATTAGAATTATTGAAGAAAAATTTTCATATTTCAACTGAAGGAGCTCCAGGTCAGGTAGACATGTTAAGGGGTTAAACACAGAGTTTTTAGGAGCACTTGATAATTTCTACTGAGCGCCACCTGGTGGATTTGACTTGTAATCTGCTGAAATATGCATTTATGGGCTCTGGATCTTGTGCGGGAGGGCATAAAGCAGTTGCTTTGATATTAAAGATGAAAATTTGTTAACCTGTGAAGATTCAGCTTCTCTGGTTTTGGCTGGCATTGACCACTCGGGCAGCAGTTGTCAAACTTTGAAATGCTGGGGCACAAGGCAGTAGGCAGTGTTACTCCTTGTACCAGGTCTACCTCAATGTTATTGCACCTGTAGTCTGTTTAAGTGGGTCAGATATTAATATTTGTCCTGTAAATCGGTGTGTGAGATGTTAGGTGGTCCTGCGTGAGCTTGGCTGTTTGTTGTTATTGGAAATGACCTGTAGTCTAGCTATGATCTGTCCAGACCCACAGGCAGGAAATCATGCCTGTCAGTGAGAGTGTGTTTTGGATCTGTACCAAATCCTTCTTTTCTTATCAGTGTGAGATAACATGGAAAGTCTGGTGGAGCTTAGCTGGTAAATGCAGCCGTGTGTGTGTGTGTGTGTGTGTGTGTGTGTGTGCACGTGTATGTGTGTGTGTGTGTGTGTAGGGTTCTGATGATGGAGCTCAGTGAGAGTTTGAACACAGCCGAATTACAGTCCCTCACATTCCTGCTGAGCAGCACTGTACCCAGGGGCCTGCTGGAGCGAGCTACGGTACAACTTCTTACACCTTTACACTCTTTATATTCTATATAACTTACATACATTTTACATCCTGCATACACTACAAACTCCATGCTTTAAACCTTGTATATCTGTATACCCTTTATGTCTTTACATATGTGTCCTGCACAGGCTATATACTATACATATCTTTATACCTTAAATGCTTTATTTGTCATATACTTAAACACTTTATCTCATAAACCCAATTCCAGCGAAGTTGGGACGTTGTGTAAAACATAAATAAAAACAGAAAACGATGATCTGCAAATCCTTTTCAACCGATATTCAACTGAATCCACTACAAAGACGAGATATTTAATGTTCAAACTGATAAACTTTATTGTTTTTTGCAAATATTCACTCATTTTGAATTTGATGCCTGCAACATGTTCCAGAGAAGTTGGGACAGGGACGTGTTTCCCACTGAGTTACATCACCTTTCCTTTAACACTCAATAAGCGTTTGGGAACTGAGGACACTGATTGAAGCTTTGTAGGTGGAATTCTTTCCCATTCCTGCTTGATGTCCAGCTTCAGCTGCTCAGCAGTCCGGGGTCTCCGCTGTCGTATTTTGAGCTTCATAATGCGCCACACATTTTCAATGGGAGACGGTCTGGACTGCAGGCAGGCCAGTCTAGTACCTGCACTCTTTTACTACGAAGCCACGCTGTTGTAACACGTGCAGAATGTGGCTCGGCGTCGTCTCGCTGAAATAAGCAGGACGTCCCTGAAAAAGACGCTGCTTGGATGGCAGCAGATGTTGCTCCAACACCTGTATGGACCTTTCGGCATTAATGGGGCCTTCACAGATGTGCAGGTTACCCCTGCCATGGGCACTAACACCCCCCCCCCACCATCAGAGATGCTGGCTTCTGGCTTTTGAACTTTTGAACACACACACACACACGTCTTCTAAGCCGCTCCTCCCTCTGGGTCGCGGGGGGGGGGTGCAGGAGCCTATCCCAGCTGTCATTGGGCGGAAGGCAGGATACACCCTGGACAGGCCACCACTCCATCACAGGGCAGACAGACAGACACACTCATTCTCACCTAGGGGCAATTTATCGTGTCCAATTGGTCTGAATGCATGTCTTTAGACTGTGGGAGGAAATCCACACAGACACAGGGAGAACATGCAGACTCCACACAGAAAGGACCCTGGTCACCCGGCCAGGGAATCAAACCCAGGCCCCTCTTGCTGTGAGGCGACAGCGCCACCCACCGCACCATTCCAGTAAAAACAAAGTTTCAACATGAATGTAAAAAACCCCAGGTGAGCAAGCCAGGGGCGACAGTGGCAAGGAGAACCTTCCTCAGAGCTGAGGAAGAAACCTTGGGAGGAACCAAGGCTTACAAGGGTGGACCCGTCCTCCTCTGGTCACACTACCTAGAAACTGACAAGAAAAAGAACCCTATACACCACATAGGTCTGCTGTTATGCTCATGTGTAATGATATAGTCATAGTATATCTCTGCTATCGGAACAGAACCTCTTTTCACCAAAAGGGTAACTTTAAAGGAGAAGGAAAAAACCTACTTTACTTTTAATTTCAATAAAGTCAATGCAAACAGAATTTTTTCCAAGTCATTTTGGGTCGTTTCTTTTAGTCCATTATTCATGAAACTAGTAAGGGGTGACAGGTACTTTTAAATTATCTCTGGTTATCTTGGGGGCTTTATAAGACAAAGTTCTTCCCCCAGCTGCAGCCTTAGGAATTCTGGGAACTATTAATAAGCCAGCGCTCTGGGATCTGAGTGGTTGTGATGGCTCATAATGTGACATAATGTCTTGCAGGTACTCGGGAGCGAGACCATGTAGGGCTTTATACGTCAATAAAAGGATTTTATAATCAATACGGAATGTAACAGGCAGAGAATGAAGTGATGATAGCACTGGACTGATATGATCAGATGTTCTAGTTTTAGTGAGGACCCTGGCTGCGGCGTTTTGGACTAGTTGGAGTTTAAATTCCTGCTCATGCATCCTGACAGTAGCGCATACAGTAGTCTAGCCTGGAAGTAATAAAGGCGTGTACTAGTGTTTCTGCATCACGCAGGGACAGGGCATTTCTGATCTTGGCAATGTATTATTAGTATTAATGGTGCCTTCACAGATGAGCACATCACCCATGCCATGTACACGAATGCCACCATAAAACATCATCAATACTGGCTTTAGACCTGAGCACTGATAACAAGCTGAGTGGTCTTCAGCCTGGAGGACACAGTGTCCATGATTTCCTAAAAGAATTTCAGATGCTGATTCGTCGGACCGCCGGACACTTTTCACTTCCCCTCAGTCCATTTTAAATGAGCTCAGGCCCAGAGAAAGTGGCAGCGTTTCTGGGTTTAATACTGGATCTAATACTCGTTTTTGGCCTCGTCCCTTACATACAGAGATTTCTCCAGATTCTCTGAGTCTTTAATGATATTCTGCACCGTAGACGATGAAAAGCAGAAGCTCTTTGCTGTTTTATGTTGAGGAACGTTCTTCTTGAGTTGTTGCTCTATTTGATGGTGCAGTCTTTCACAGAGTGGTGACCCCTCCTCCTCTTTACTTCTGAAAGACTCCGCCTCTCTGAGCTGCTCTTTATAACCAGTCACGTTACTGACCAGCTGCCAATCAACCACCAGGTGTTTTTTAGTATTACACAACTTTACCAGCCTTTTGTTCCCCCGTCCCAACTTTTTTAGAACATGTTGTTGGTGTCAAATTCAAAACAGGCAAAAAAAAAAATCAATACAAATTCTCAGATACATTGGTGTGAAAAAGTGTTTGCCCCTGGAAGACTTGCTCTGGTAAATGGAACAGTGAATTCTGCTGTCTACCAAAAAAATCCTGAAGGAGAATGTCTGGCTGTCTGTTTGTGACCTCAAGCTGAAGTGCACTTGGGTTCTGTAGCAGGACAATGATCCAGTCCACCTCTGAATGGCTTAAGAAAAACAAAATTAAGACTTTGGAGTGACCTAGTCAAAGTCCTGGCCTGAATCCGATTGAGATGCTGTTGCATGACCTTAAAAGGGTGGTTCATGCTTGGAAACCCTCCCATGTGGTTGAATTACAACAGTTCTGCAAAGATGAGTGGGCCAAAATTCCTCCACTCTTAAAAGACTCATTGCCAGTTATCACAAAAGCTTGATTGCAGTTGTTGCTGCTAAGGGTGGCCCAACTAGTTATTAGGTTTAGGGGGGCAGTCACTTTTTCACACAGGGCCCTGTAGGTTTGAATTTCTTGTTCCCTTAATAATAAAGACCTTCATTTATAACTGCATTTTGTGTTTACTTGTGTGATATTTGTCTAATATTTAAATGTGTTCGGTGATCTGAAACATTTAAGTGCGACAAACTTGCAAAAAAAAGTCAGGAAGGGGGCAAACACTTTTTCACACCACTGTATGTCAGATATTTGACATGTTGTCCTTGTAGTATTTTCAATGAAATATAGGGTTTAAATGATTTGCACATCACCCCAACTTTTTTGGAAATGACAATACTCGATATGCGAATTTGTGGGTTGAGCTGATTATAAATGTTGGTGTTCAGTCACCTCCCTTATCCAGAGCGGCTTACAGAAGGGTTTTGTTGTCCACCTGTGTATGTGATCTTGCAGAATTAGTCCAAACTACCCCTGAGCTCAGATACTGCACATAAGTTTAATTAAAAACATGTGAATAGGGGATGGATCAGCGTTCCTGTGTCAAGAGACGGATCTTCATTCAGTGTTTGAACGAGGTGATGAGGGAAGTTCGTTCCACCAACTGGGCTCCACGACAGAGAAGAGTCCTGATGCTTGTCTTCCATGCGTCCTGAAGGATGGCGGGACGAGTCACGGTGTCCTTGAAGCTGAAAGGTCTCTAGGTATGGATTGGGCTTTGACCATCAGGGACAGAGGGGCTGGTCCATGTTTGGCTTTGATGCAGCTTCAGGAATCCAGTGAGGGGAGCACAGCAGTGGAGCATCATGAGTGAACATAGGAAGGTTGCGTTCTGGATCAGCTGAAGAGCCTGTTGGGCCGGGGCTGAACTGCAGCAGTCAAGCCTGGAAATTACAAGAGACTGAATGAGCACCTGAGTGACCTTCCTGGAGATAAAGGGTCCAGTTCTTACATCAAGACTCTGTTTTAGTGAATGGAATGACCAAGGACTTCTTCAAGGACATGGCAAGGTGATAGTAAGGACCTGTAGTAGCTGGGATTCAACTGCCGGTGGTGGGCTGCTGTTTGGCCACTGGTCAGAGAGCCGATGGTCTGTTTATTGATAGGAGGCGATCAGAGCTGACATCTCTTTGATTTTTCTAGTGTGACAGGAGTGTGTGAGCTTTGGGAAACTTTGTGATGTTCCAGATAAATTATCTGACCGTGCCTTTAGATCAGTGAGTTTTGGGGAAACCCGGTTTGTGCAGGTTGGCGGAGAACAGAGGGTTTTTTTTATAAGGTTTTTACTGTCTACAGAGCTTCTTGGATGTTGTGGCAGAGCTGGAGAAGATGGATATGGTTTCATGTGAGAAGCCGGACCTGGTAGAGCAGCATTTGAGGAACATCAGGAGAGTGGACTTGGCCAACAGGATACAATCGTACCAGAGAGGTAAAACTGGACATCACTCAGGTCACAGTACAGTGGTGAGGCTTCTGATGATAATTCTGTGTTTTGTTTGATTTAGATCAGCACAGAAATCGACGAGAAGTTTCTCAAAGTCCAGCAGTGCATAACGGAGCACGGGTAACACAGAGAATGTCCACTGATATTTCTTTACTGCTGAGAGACTGAAAGTGTCTGTGATGAAGATGGTGGTGATGGTGGTGAGTCTGGGTTTGGTCTCTGTCCAGGTTGGTCTTGGTCGCAGTCATCAAGCTCCAGTGAGGAAACAGCAGCCGCTGCCTGAAGGTATAAAGTTTCTAAAGCCAGAAAGACTCTAATGAAGATTACTGACTGATTACGCTGACTGTCTGATCTGATCTGATCTGAACTCGTGACTCTCTATTCTTTCTGCAGAATTTGAGACTCTGAAGCTCTCAGTGCCTGAAAGTGGAGTGCAGTGCTCAGAGGTTTACTACACAACCCCTCCCCTGACTCCATAGCCCCTCCCCTGGCTCCATAACCCCTCCCCTGACTCCATAACATTCTTCTCTTTCTCTTTTACTCTTAATAACCCCTCCTCTTTCTCTTTATCCCCATGGCTCCTCCTTTTAGATGTGATCAGATGTGATTTGATGTTAGACGCTGTTATCTGACACTGGTTTATGATTGAATGAAGAGATGTTAGTGGATGTTCTCTCACGCTCGTTCTTTGTGTTCTAGAGGGTTCCTGTGGTTCAGCGCTACTCTGAGTGTGGAGGTGTGTGTGTGATCGTTGACTGTGTCGGCTGTGATGGAGGTGAGTCCGAGAGAATGGAGAACTGTTTGATACAGTGAAGGCCTGAGAACCTAATGGAGCTGATTTTGAACTGTGTAGAGCGGTGAGTGAGTGTGAGTGAGTGAGTGAGTGTGAGTGAGTGTGAGTGAGTGAGTGTGAGTGAGTGTGAGTGAGTGTGAGTGAGTGTGAGTGAGTGTGAGTGAGTGTGAGTGTGTGTGAGTGTATGAGTGTATGAGTGTGTGTGTGTGAGTGTTACACTGCTTGTTGTTTCAGGTTTGTTGAAGGAGACGTTTGAGCGGCTTGGTTTCCGAGTGGACCTTCACGCGCTGCTGACCGTGACGGAGCTGAGTTCGGTGTTGAGGTCAGTGAGCCAGCAGAGGGCGCTGCAGCGGGCTGCGACCTTTTGCTGCTGCCTGCTGAGCCGCGGCTCAGAGACGCACCTGCTGGCCACGGATGCTGAGGGTCCTGGATTCACTCTGACTGACCTGTGGCAGATTTTCTGCCCCGTGCGCTGCCCCCTGCTGGTGGGAAAACCCAAGCTATTCTTCACCCAGAGCTATGTGGAGGCTCCGCCCACTCTGGAGCAGGAAGACCCATATTTGGAGCCGGACGGAGTGCCGTACCGCGCCGTTCCCACCTGCGCTTCGGCCAGTGAAATGCTCCCGGCCACTGCAGACGTCCTGTGGAGTGTGTGCACAACGTCGGCCAGGCAGCTGGCGAGGCGAGACCACCACTCAGTTTACCTGCAGATGCTAAGCTCCGCCCTCCTCCGCGCACGCGAGAGGTGAAGTAGAACAATCGCTCTATTTTAATAAAATATTTCTGCAAAACTTCTAGAAATTAATGGACGTTCCTTGTCCTTCCGTGTCTTTCAGGAAGCTTCATGTTCTGGACGCTCTTACCGAGGTGAACAGAGACGTTTATGAGCACAATCGGCAGAATCCCGATAATCTGTACCACCTCACGCTCAGCCACACACTACGCATGACTCTCTGCCTGTAAAGCAGAACCACAGAAGCACATTCGGCTCCATTAGACTTTAAATAAGCTACTTTAGTGCTGCTTCGCGTTAACACTGCCATTATTTTACACACGTGACTTATTTATTTAGTGTTTAGCGGCTCACGCTGAGACCAGCCGAACGCGGTCAGGCAGACCGGACGGTGTCGTTACTATGGGGAACATTTAGTGTCTTCTATTATTTCTTTTATTAGGCAGCTAATAATAAACAAATACTTTAAAAAAGTAGCTAAAGAAGAATAATACACAGAGCAGCTGTTTTGTATTTTTATTTATATGCGTGTATATAAACACGCGCAAAGTTTGCACCTAACTTGGCCGTCTGTCACGCTACGATTGGCGTTACGGACGCGAGGAAAATGTGGCTTTGTTGGTCTTCAGTGTGGAGCTTGATTTACTGAAAGTAACTGTAGTTTAGATCAGAATCTCAACTCGTTCAGCGTCTGGATCGTTAAGTAGATTTGTGAACACACACTTTCAGGAAGTCCGAATTGAAGATGAATAAAATCAGAATTAGAATTTTTCCAGTTTTCAGTGGAAAAAAGGAAAATTACTGTGAAGTGAAGGAGAATTAAAGACACCTGATTAACCCTTTAACACCTGTTAACTTACTGCTGATGAAGTTCAGAAAGGGCAGATGAGTGGATCAATCAGTTAATCAGTTAATCAGTTCATCCATCAGATGTGACTGATAAGCACAGAGAAGCTAATCTGCTGTAACACATTACTTTTCATTTATAGTAAAAGTATCAATATCAGACCCTAAAATCAGCATCATAATCAATATCTGTACTTGCATGATTATTAATGAATATATGAATAATTCTATAATAGTTTCATCTGCGTTGATAAGGATTTCAATTCGGTTATTAAACTTTTATGCAGTGACATTAAATATTTAGTTGATATTTTCATAAAATATACAATTTTTGTTTACTTGTGTGTAAAATTCATAAACATCAAACAGGTGCATGCTGGGAGTTAAGAATTCTGATCATGTGACCTTTTACATCACTACATAAAAATGATCCAAATAATCGAAAATTTCATTTATAGTTGTTAAAATCTGAATTCTGGTCTTGGTTGTGAGATTAAAGTGTTTAATCTGTCCATAAATGTCAGTCTAAATATGAATAAACACAATATAATCATTGGAATACTGGAGTTATTCATTTACACACACACACATACACACACACACACACACACACAAAAACACACACACACACATACACACACAAAAACACATACACACACACAAAAACACACACAAGCACATACACACACACACAAACATACACACACACAAAAACACATACACACAAAAACACACACAAACACACACACATAAATAGCTGTTCTTGATTAGGCCTTCAGCCCCACCCACTACACCACCACCTGTAATGACAGGTCCATCACAACACACACACACTCTCTTACACACGCATACACTGTCTCACACACTAAACACACACACACATAATAAACACACATACATTGTTCATGAATTGATTACTGTTATCTATCTGTGTGATGTTATACGGGTGGGGTGGTGTGTGGAGGGAACTGAGGGGGATGGTGCAGTTTATTCTTTACACTGAGACGCTGTTTTATGAAAGTTTAGAGAACTTCAACTCCATTCATGATGGAGGGAGACATGCAGGGCGCTGTGCGGCAAAATAGTCCCCAAAGAAAACTCATTATTCCAGATTTTCCACTGTTTTCCATCATCAACGTTCCATATAAGCTCAGAAGACTCGTGTAGGTTCTCTGGAGGTTCTGGATGGTAAATAAAGTGTCTATATCTGTGTTGTCATGGCGACGCCTGGTTCCCATCACCACCACTGTAATGGAATGGAGCAGTTTATTATTCACGTATTTATTAATGTAAACAGTGCAGGTTAAACAGCTTTAGATGGAGTCTTTTCTCGGCGGCGCCTGTCAAGTGGTTCAGGTTGAGGACGTATGGAATGTGAGTCGTTAGCTTTATTGATTTGTGAGATTGTGAATGCGTTATTTCTCAATCATTTCTTCAAGGTTAAAATAAAAAACACATGGAAATATTTGTAGCCCTAAATTTCCGCACCAGGATCCACCACGTCAAAAATTTGCTTGATGAGCAGAACCAATGGAAACAGCAAAAATTTGTTAATTAAAAGCAACTCAGACAGTAAAAATGAACTTGTAGCTGCATTTACCCATAAATCTCTGTGAAATGAATAATATTCACACCGTTACACTGAATAATCACAAAACACAGTAAATTAGAACCAGGCTAATCGTGCAGTTCCGCTGGACTGACGTGAGAAATTCAACAGTTTAAATCTGATTTACTGAAGTGTAAAAGTTCTGTTTTCACTGTATTTCTGGGATGAATTAAACATTAAGCTCATAAAACATCACGTTATTAAACTGTTGCTATAGCAGCATTAGATTTCAAGGTAAATGATGAAAATGATGGCTGTGGAGTTTAAAATCATTCTTATTAAAATATAAAACAGCCATAAAAAACAAAGGAGTTAGGATAAAGGGGATAGGGATTAGGGGTTAAGGTTGAGGGGACAGGGTTCAGGATGGGGGGGGTAGGGGTTCAGGATTGAGGGGATAGGGTATAGGGGTTCAGGATTGAGGGGATAGGGGATAGGGGTTAGGGTCAAGGGGACAGGGTTCAGGATTGAGGGGATAGGGGTTCAGGGTTCAGGGATTAGAATTTAGGGTTGAGGGATTAGGGGTTAGGGTCGAGGGCATAGGGTTCAGGGTCGAGGGGACAGGGTTCAGGGTCGAGGGGATAGGGGTTCAGGGATTAGAATTTAGGGTTGAGGGATTAGGGGTTAGGGTCAAGGGGACAGGGTTCAGGGTCGAGGGGATAGGGGTTCAGGGTTCAGGGATTAGAATTTTGGGTCGAGGGAATAGGGTTCAGGATTGAGGGGATAGGGTTCAGGGATTAGAATTTAGGGTTGAGGCATTAGGGGTTAGGGTCGAGGGGATAGGGTTCAGGGTCGAGGGGATACGGTTCAGGATTGAGGGGATAGGGTTCAGGGTTCAGGGATTGGAATTTAGGGTTGAGGGATTAGGGGTTAGGGTCGAGGGGATAGGGTTCAGGGTCGAGGGGATGGGGTTAGGGTCAAGGGGACAGGGTTCAGGATGGGGGGATAGGGGTTCAGGGTCGAGGGGATAGGGTTGAAGGATTAGAGTTTAAGGCTGAGGGGACGGATTAGGGGGTAAGGGTTTATTGAGGTGTTTGGTCAGTCATTCTTCCTCTTCTCTGATTTCCTGCTGCATTTTCGGAAACACAACAAGCAGCATTTCATCAGCACTACGACTAAAATCACCATGACAACCAGCAGGAAGCCTATAACATCCAGGCTGTGATACTGGAACCAGTTAAGGTCGTGAGCCGCAGGCCGCAGATGCTCTGCCCCTTTGTGTCTCATTACAAACTCTGTCCAATAGACTGCCAGGTCCAGAGGCTCTATGGGCCGGTCTTTATGGACAGCAGAGAGCTTCACCATCTTCTCTTTATAACTATGAGGGAGAGAGAGCGAGAGAGAGGGAAATAAGGAGAAATATGATGATGATGATTACAAAGACGAAAAGCAACAGAAGACAACGCCGGACAACAAACAGTTAACAGTACATGATATTTAAGAATAAGTTTTTTAAATCATGTTTTTCATACATAATAAACAGTTAAGATCTAAACAGCGGTTTGGTTTCTAGATAAACAGCGGTTCACAGTGGTGGTGATGGGAACAAGACGTCCCTCTAAAAGCTCCTCACAGAAAGTTCCTACATGAACTGGTTCTGAATTCACTGCCTGATGACTGAGACGCTGTTTTATGAGAGTTTAGAGAACTTCAACTCCATTCATGGTGGAGGGAGACATGCAGGGCGCTGTGCGGCAAAATAGTCCCCAAAGAAAACTCATTATTCCAGATTTTCCACTGTTTTCCATCATCAACATTCCATATAAGCTCAGAAGACTCGTGTAGGTTCTCTGGTGGTTCTGGATGGTAAATGAAATGTCTATATCTGTGTTGTAGTCATGGCGACGCCTGGTTCCTATCATCACCATTGTAAAGATTTCTGATTTCACACCAAACCCTCTGAACGTTTTGTCTGTAACTCGCCGTTTTTGTTCTTGCTCTTCTTTCTATCTGCTGAATTTTTGTGATTGTTATTGATTAACTTGCCTGGTGTTGTTGATGACTGTGTTGAGGGCGTCGATCAGCATCTCTGCCGTGATCTCACGTACATCTAGGACCACGCTCACTCCTCGACTTGCCACCCGGTGGGCATTGTCCCCCTGGTCACCAAAGAGTGGCACCATCACCATGGGAACGCCGTGGCAGATGCCCTCGTAGATGCCATGAGTTCCACCATGAGTGATGAAGGCTCGGGTTTTAGGGTGACCTTAAATCAATCAACATGCAACCGTAAACGTCACGACAACGGTTCCAAGGTTTAGTCAGAGGGTGAATAATTTATTCTATCAGGTTAAATAATCCACTGTTAATTAATACACTGAGCTCATTCTCTGGATTTTAAATCCTCCTCTAAAGGTTCTTCATAGAACAGGATCCTCATGTGTTTCATATCTAAACACTTTCCAAACCCGCTGCAGCAGCTTCAGCAGCTGGAAACTCTCTGACGCCGTTTCACACGAGTCTACGATGTGGACTGAATGAAGAATGAAGGGTTTCCGGCGTGACGGTCAGTCCTTAGTGATCTCCTGAGTGTCCGTCGGTCAGTTTCACACAGAATGTAGACGGACACACGAATCCACCAGCTCCACATGGTGAGAGGCAGGTGATGTGTCTCGTATGATCTCGTGATGAGATGGAATGGAAAGGGCAGCTCTACGGATTCAGGAAGCGTTTGAGCTGGATTTCTGAGCTGGATTTCTGTCTTTACTGACTTTACTGTGTTTACAAAGTGCTCGTGTTCCAAACACTCCAGTACAGCGTGAACAGTGATGTAAAAATATCTACCAGAGCTTCATTAGCTCATTCATTAGCTTCATGAATGGCATGTGGAGCAACTGATAGAAATGATCTAGGATAAATAAGCAAATCTTGCTACGATACCTTTCACTGAAAGTTGAGACCATTTTGGAAGCATCCGTTTGTAACAGTTTCAGGCATAACAAGTTTCAAAAGAATATCAGCTGATATATAATGTTCATTTATATTTCTCTAATAAAGATCCATCCATTCATCTATTATCTTCTGCTTTTCCGGGGTTCGGGTCACGGGGGCAGCATCCTAAGCAATGAGGCCCAGACCTCCCTTTCCCCAGCCACTTCCACTAGCTCCCCCTGGGGGATTCCAAGGCGCTCCCAGGCCAGCTGGGCGATATAGTCACGCCAGCGTGTCCTGGGTCTTCCCCAGGGTCTCCTCCTGGTTGGACTTGCCTGTGACATCTCCTGGGGAGGCGTCCAGGAGGCATCCTAACCAGATGCCTGAACCACCTCAGCTGGCTCCTCTTGATGTGGAGAAGCAGCGGCTCTACTCCGAGTCCCTCCCAGATGACCGAACTTCTCACCCTATCTCTAAGGGAGAGTCCAGACACCCTGCGGAGGAAACTCATTTCGGCCACTTGTATTCGCGATCTTGTTCTTTCGGTCATTACCCAAAGCTCATGACCATAGGTGAGGGTGGGAACGTAGATCGACCGGTAAATCGAGAGCCTTGCCTTATGGCTCAGCTCTTTCTTTACCACAACAGACCGGTAAAGAGCCCGCATCACTGCTGACCCAGCACCAATCCGCCTGTCAATGTCCCTGAGACCCTGAGATGCTTAAACTCCTCCACTTGAGGCAAGAGCTTATCCCCGTCTCCAGCTCTCCACCCTTTTCTGCCTGAGAACCATGGCCTCAGATTTGGAGGTACTGATTCTTATCCCAGGTGCTTCACACTCGGTTGCAAACTGATCCAGCGAAAGCTGAAGTTCACGACCTGATGTCCCCAGTAGGACCACATCATCTGCAAACAGCAGCGATATGACCCTGAGGCCACCAAACCGGACACCCTCCGTCCCCTGACTGCGCCTAGAAATTCTATCCATAAAAATTATGAATAGAATCGGTGACAAAGGGCAGCCCTGACGGAGTCCAACTCTCACTGGGAACAAGTCTGACTTACTGCCAGCCATGCGAACCAAACTCCTGCTTTGTTTGTACAGGGCCTGAATGGCTCGTAGGAAAGAGCCATGTACCCCGTACTCCCGAAGCACCTCCCACAGAATACCCCGGGGAACACAGTCGAATGCCTTCTCCAGATCCACAAAGCACATGTGGACTGGTTGGGCAAACTCCCATGAACTCTCCAGAATCCTGGAGAGGGTGAAGAGTTGGTCCAGTGTTCCACGACCCGGGCGGAACCCGCACTGCTCCTCCTGAATCCGAGGTTCGACTATAAGCCGGACTCTCTTCTCCAGTACCCCTGCATAGACCTTACCAGGGAGGCTGAGGAGTGTGATTCCCCTGTAGTTGGAACACACCCTCCGGTCCCCCTTTTTAAAAAGAGGCACCACCACCCCAGTCTGCCAATCCAGTGGCACCAACCATGATGTCCACGCAATGTTGTAAAGGTGTGTCAGCCAAGACAGCCCCACAACATCCAGAGCCTTGAGGAACTCCGGACAGATCTCATCCACCCCTGGAGCCCTGCCGCCAAGGAGCTTTTTAACTACCTTAGCGACTTTGGCCTGAGTAATGGACGAGCCTATTCCCATGTCCACAGACTCTGCCTCCTCACTGGAGAACGTGTCGGTGAGATTGAGAAGGTCCTCAAAGTAATAAAGATGACAATCATACAGCACTGATATTTCTTCAGTGTTTTCAAAAACACTCCCAACAACGTATCAAACATGGATGAAAATAGTGTGGATTCGGAGTCAATTCAACAGTGCTGGAGAAAATCTAAATGTAAACACAGACAGTAAAAGATAAACTGATATGATGAATAAGCTGTGATGGAGCTGTTCTGGGCTCAGGTTGATTCTTGTTGACTGATCACTATCATTTCGTAAATGTAAACAGTGAATTCTCTTTTCTTGCAAAATTAAGTTGTTCCACAAGACTCTGTTTTAGAACACTACATTTCCAAAAGTCTTCACTCCCCCACCCAAATCACTGAATCCAGGTGTTCCAGTCACTTCCATGGCCACAGGTGTATAAAGCCGAGCCCCTAGGCCTGCAGACTGCTTCTACAGACATTAGTGAAAGAATGGGTCGCTCTCAGGAGCTCAGTGAATTCCAGCGTGGTACCGTGATCGGACGCCACCTGTGCAGCAAGTCCAGTCGTGAAATTTCCTCACTACTAAATATTCCACAGTCAGCTGTCAGTGGGATTATAACAAAGTGGAAGCGATTGGGAACGACAGCAGCTCAGCCACAAAGTGGTCGGCCACGTAAAATGACAGAGCGGTCAGCGGATGCTGAGGGGCATAGTGCGCAGAGGTCACCAACTTTCTGCAGAGTCAGTCACTACAGACCTCCAAACTTCATGTGGCCTTCAGATCAGCTCAAGAACAGCGTAGAGAGCTTCATGGAATGGGTCTCCATGGCCGAGCAGCTGCATCCAAGCCTTACATCACCAAGCGCAATGCAAAGCGTGGAATGCAGTGGAGTAAAGCGCCGCCACTGGACTCTAGAGCAGTGGAGACGTGTTCTCTGGAGTGACCAATCACGCTTCTCCATCTGGAAATCTGATGAATGTCTGGGTTTAAGTTTCAAGTTTATTTGTCATTTTCACAACAAGGCAGGACATTTATGCATTGAAATGCTTGTGGTGAGACTCAGCTAATCACTCTACAGAATGTAAATAAGTAAAATATAATAAACAAAATGGAATATATTAAACAAAATATAAAGACAATATACATTTAAGTGACTCAGTGTTATTGTTCTTTAAGGTGGCTTAGTGTTAAGCTGTTATTGTCCATAGCAGAGATGATATGATATGATAATAATGCGCTCTGTTTAATCTCAATCTGTTTGTTGCTTCTCTTCAGTCTTCAGCCCTGTCTGATTTACATAACCCATCATCCCCTGAGAGCATGGTTTCCCTTTATAATCACACTGTCTCTGGACTGCTTAATTATTTAGCCCCTTTTAAGAATAGACTCCTCCCTGCCGCCTGCTCATCAAGTTCCTCACTAAGACTGCATTCTTTCATCTACGTAACACTGCTCATCTTCGACCACTCCTGAACTGAAACAATATGCAAAATTTTTAGTTCATGTCTTCATAATGTCCCGTATTCACTACCCTCTTTGTTGGTCTCCCTGTAAAGTCTGTACTAAAGCTAAAATTTAGCTTTATTTTAGCTGAGAACTGCTGACCTCTTACACTCCCTCTCGCTCTCTCAGGTCTTCTTGTAATAACGCACTTGCTGTACCAGCACCAGACTTTCCACTTTGGGATGGAGGTCCTTCAGTGCCACGGCCCCCAAACTCTGGAATTCTCTTCCTCAATCCTTCAGGGACTGCTCTCCTTTTTCCTCCACCAAATCTGGCTTAAAGACTTTTTTCTTTAATACACGTTTTTCTTCCTGCTCCACTGCTTAGTGGGTTTTTTTTGCCCATGCTCTGTGAAGCGACCTTGGGTTTGTGAAAGGCGCTGTAAAACGTAACAGAGCTTAGAGTTTAAGCTTTAGTTAGAAAGGTTTAAATAATCATGTTTTCTGTTTGTGTTTTTTGGTCTGTTTCTCTCCTGCTGAGAGGGGTGCAAATGTTTAGAAACTACTAAACTTGGTGTTAAACTAGTTTGTGGTTCAGCTCATTCTGATTTATTGATGACAAACCTGACACTGGTGTGACCTTAGTGTGAGAGACTCACCCAGCAGGTCATTCTGAGGAAGCCACTTCATCAGCTTCACGTTATCAGGAACCTGATCAGGAATGTCTCCCGTGTATCTCCACAAAACCTGAGGAGCAGATCAACACAGCTGCACTTTACAGGAGAGGACAGAGCAGACTCTACCTGCTCAGGAGACTGAGGTCGTTTGGAGTGCAGAGGCCACTCCTGAGGACCTTTTTCGACACAGGGGTGGCATCAGCCACCTTCTATGGAGTGGTCTGCTGGGGCGGCAGCATCTCCACTGCAGACAGGAAGAAACTGGACAAACTGGTCAGGAGCGCTGGCTCGGTCCCGGGAACTCCTCTAGACCCCATGCGTGAGACTCTGGCAGCACTGGGCAGTTCCTTCAGTGACCGGCTCCTTCACCCCAAGTGTGTGAAGGAGTGCTATCGCCCTTCCTTCCTGCTGCTGTGAGACTGTTCAACCAGCACTGCTCCCAGTAGACCACACACACACACACACACACACACACCACACACACACACCACACACACACACAATACACACACACACACAATATACACAATATAAACACACACACACACACACACACACAATATACACAATATATACACACCACACACACAATATACACACACACAATATACACAATATAAACACACACACAAAATACACACACACACACAATATACACAATATAAACACACACAAAATACACACACACACAATATACACAATATAAACACACACACAAAATACACACACACAGACACACACACACACACAAAATATACACAATATACACACACCACACACACAATATACACACACACAATATACACACACACACAATATACACACACACAAAAAACACACACAGACACACACACACACAATATACACACACACACAATATACACAATACACACACACCACACACAATATACACACACACACACCACACACACAATATACACAATATACACACACACACCACACACACAATATACACAATATACACACACACACCACACACACACAATATACACACACACACACACAAAATACACACACAGACACACACACACAGACACACATTCAGAATGCGAACATTCTTCATTGTGCAATAGGCTAAGTGCAATACAGATTTCTATGCAACTCTTATTTTATTTTATTATTATCCTTATTTTCCTGTAAATAGTCGAGATTTAGCTTTAATTTTTATTATTTATAATGTTGATAATGTTTATACTGTTTCCCGTTTCTACTACTGAGTGTCTTACTCCTGTTACTCTGCTGCTGCTGTAATACTGTAATTTCCCCGCTGTGGGACTAATAAAGGATCATCTTATCTTATCTTATCTTATCTTATCTTATCTTATCTTATCTTAAACACATAAGACCTCCAGACGGTCCCTGGTTCCTGCTTAGGACACCCCTGTGACTTAAGGTGTGGGAATGAGATAATGAATTCAGTCCATAGCTTTATTAAGTAGTGGCCACACATTATTGTTAGTAGAAATCGAACACAAACGTTTTGGTTTCGTACTTTTGCTGATCTTCTGAGTGTAAGTAAGTGAAGGTGTGGTCTGCAGAGACCCACTGCTGCACCTTTAAGACCCACTGTTTCTGTTTAATTGACTGAGCTCATCTTTAAATGCGGCCTGTGAAAAAGTCCTGTGGCATATTTGTTTGTTTTCTACGCTCTTAACAAAGATGGTTCTTCAAGGGTTCTTCAGTAAAGGCAATGGTTCTATATGGAACCATTCCATACTTAATGGTTCTTTGCATGATGAAAATGTGCTTCAGCTTGATAGAGAATGTGTTGTATATGGTTATATAAAGCACCATATTGGGTTCTGATAGTATTACAAGCTTGATGCTATACATAACCACATAAACGCCATCAGTCTGATGAACCACTTTACCATGCAGAGAACACTATAAACATGCAAATGGTTCTTTGAGTGAGAACCAGCTTTTTAAATGTGTAAAGATAACTTAAGACTTTTACTTAGAAAGTTAACAAAACACAGAATTTGTGTTTGACCCATTGCGTACGACTGTATGTCACCAGGGAGAGGATCTCAGCTCACAGTGAAAGACTGCAGCACTTTGCCATGTCCTGAGCCCACCGTCCACTTCACACCTGTTTAACATTTTCTGTGTTCAGGAGAGTCAGGGCCAGGGCCAGACCAGGAGCAGTGTTAGACTGTAAATGTAGCTCCTCAAAACAGTCAGACTGATCCTCTTGCAGTTGAAGAGTTTTTATTTAGTGTTCGGTCTACAGGCACTGATGGAACGGAGCACTTACTCTCTGAGGGATCCGGCTGAAGGCCTGGAAGAAGATGGAGGCTTTTTCTGTCGGCATCGAAGGCACCAGTGAGCCGAGCGTAAACACCACGAGGCCGTGTTCTCCAGACCCTTCCACGAACTCCTCCACCTCCTACAACGAGGAAAGGTAAAAATTCCTAAAATTCCTCAGGAGGAAAAACACATAAGACATAACAGAAACAACGAGATGCAGAAGCTGAAAAGCTTTAAACTTCGACCTTTAAGGCGATAAAATGTCCATAAAGAACCATAAAGACGGTAAATAATGTAAATAACGGTAAATAAATGTCCATAAAAACAGCCGCCCCACATTGAGGAGTTAGATTACTATGGGCTGGTTTGGCTGCAGTTCAACTATCAGGCCAAAAGAACACACGCCTGCTTTGAGACACGTCTCAGGAATTCACTTCATTTTAGAGATTCTGAATTAGGAAGAAACACACAAAGCTGGACACAGGAAACACACTGCAGCTCCACAGAGCACAGATCCACACACTGTCCTGGGAGTGACTTCATCACCCCGATGGTGTAACCTGTGTCCTGCTTAACTACCCTGTTAAACTGTCCTGCATGACAGTCCAGCCTAACAATCCCGTATAACTGTCCTGCATGACAGTCCAGCTTAACTATCCCGTATAACTGTCCTGCATGACAGTCCAGACTAGCAATCCCGCATAACTGTCCTGCATGACAGTCCAGACTAACAATCCCGTATAACTGTCCTGCATGACAGTCCAGCATAACTATCCCGTATAACTGTCCTGCATGACAGTCCAGACTAACAATCCCGTATAACTGTCCTGCATGACAGTCCAGACTAGCAATCCCGCATAACTGTCCTGCATGACAGTCCAGACTAACAATCCCGTATAACTGTCCTGCATGACAGTCCAGCCTAACAATCCCGTATAACTGTCCTGCATGACAGTCCAGCATAACTATCCCGTATAACTGTCCTGCATGACAGTCCAGACTAGCAATCCCGCATAACTGTCCTGCATGACAGTCCAGACTAACAATCCCGTATAACTGTCCTGCATGACAGTCCAGCCTAACTATCCCGTATAACTGTCCTGCATGACAGTCCAGCTTAACTATCCCGTATAACTGTCCTGCATGACAGTCCAGACTAGCAATCCCGCATAACTGTCCTGCATGACAGTCCAGACTAGCAATCCCGCATAACTGTCCTGCATGACAGTCCAGACTAACAATCCCGTATAACTGTCCTGCATGACAGTCCAGCATAACTATCCCGTATAACTGTCCTGCATGACAGTCCAGACTAACAATCCCGTATAACTGTCCTGCATGACAGTCCAGCCTAACTATCCCGTATAACTGTCCTGCATGACAGTCCAGCTTAACTATCCCGTATAACTGTCCTGCATGACAGTCCAGACTAGCAATCCCGCATAACTGTCCTGCATGACAGTCCAGACTAGCAATCCCGCATAACTGTCCTGCATGACAGTCCAGACTAACAATCCCGTATAACTGTCCTGCATGACAGTCCAGCATAACTATCCCGTATAACTGTCCTGCATGACAGTCCAGACTAACAATCCCGTATAACTGTCCTGCATGACAGTCCAGACTAACAATCCCGTATAACTGTCCTGCAGCACTACAGAGTTCACTTACTGCAGATAGGGGTGAACTCTCTTTGCAGTTGATTCCGCCGATGTAGACCATGTTCGGCATGCCAGGTTTGGGGAACTCAAACGTAAAGTCGTACCGGAGCAGAAAGACGGCACCATTGCTCAGCAGCTCCCGGTACGTCACGTCTTGGTCCAGGTAGTGCCTTGCCAGCTCATCAAAGCTGCTGTACATGACCCGACAGAGCAGCAGCTCCATGATGCTCTGCAGGTAGTTCTGTAGGCGCTGGGGGAAGGTCAGATGGGCAGTGACGGTCATGCCAAACCTGGGCACGTAGGACGGGGGGGCGGGGCACTGAGCAGCCAGAATGTCTAATCCACAGGGCAACCCGCGCAGGAAGAAGACGGACGGGAGGTGCAGGACGGTGGCCAGGATGGTGCCACAGGGCAGGAAGGGGTCAGTCAACACCAGGTCAAAACCTTCCTGCTTCAGTTTCTCCATCAAAGTCTGGTTGTACAGCAGAGCCTCGCAGCCTCGGACCTGCGTCCGTGTGAAGAGCAGCAGCGTCTGAACGCTCAACACAAGGTCCATCAGCGGGGGCGAGTGCTGGAAGGAGCCCTGCTGCATCCCCTTCATGCTGGAGGTGA